>NC_136065.1:1819718769-1819963769 GCF_964261635.1 Lissotriton helveticus | reverse complement strand
CCTCTAAAACACAGAGAGGGAACTCTATATACAACCTATTGTACAGAATTATATACACTACGAAATTAAACGTGAACATATCATACATAGTGCAAAGAGTGTGAGGTGCCAAAGAAATCGAGAAGATATACCAGTGGTAAGTTGTAATCTAGTTAATGTAACATATAACATAGGAATCAAAGAGCCCTTTGAACCTATTAAAGTACCACTTATTTAGAACAATGTACGTGTATAAATATATAAAGTTATAAAGTGGAACTAATTCTCTGCATTAGTTAAATATATGTGTGCTAGAGAGGCAGTTTATCAATTCATCTTAATTAACCTCCCCTGTAACTGTACAGGGACATATAATATATATACACACAATGATATATACAGTGATCCACAAAACTTTAGTGAAAACAGAAAACATTTAGATATAGAGACAGCAGTGTTACTATTTGCCTAAGTGGAAGACCATTTCTTCCCCACTATTCATCCCTTTTGGCCACTTAGTAGAAAGATCTATAATGTAGCGCGACTCAAGCCTGCGTAGTCGTCGCAGGCGATCACCCCCTCTAGCGTTGTTTTTAATGGTATCAAGACCAAAATATTGGAGCTGGTTGCGATCCCTGTTGTGTTTTTCGGCAAAATGCCGGGCAACAGGATATGTTTGGTCGGCCTTGTCAATAGCTCTTAAATGTTCTAAAATCCGCAACTTCAGCATATTGATAGTGCTCCCTATGTAGCGGAGACCGCAGGGGCAAACCAAACAGTAGACTGCTAGGGGAGTGCTGCAAGTGATCTGTTTTATATGCAGTTTTTTGCCAGTGTCTTGATTTTCCACTGAGAGAACTCTTTTGCTCCCAGCACACGCTTTGCATTTTCCACAAGGGAAAAAACCACTCATAGATTTTAAGGTATTACTTTTGGGGAGTGGTTTTTCTAGATGGCTGGTCACCAGATAGTCTCTTAAAGATCTGGTTTTGTTAAAAGTTATACGTGGGTGAACGGGTAGGTCGTCTTTGATAGTGCTATCAGTTTTGAGAATATGCCAGTTTTTACGCAGCATGGATCCGAGATCGTTAGCTCCAGCCGAAAAAGGGGTTATAAGCCTAAACTTTCCTTTACCATCATCAGCTTTCTCAGTGGCTGGTTTAGTAGTGATTAGGGAATCTCTAGGGATGGCCCTTACTTTCCTCAAGGTGTTTTTCAGAAGAGACTCTCCATACCCCCTGGCCTTAAATCGATTCACACACTCATTGGCTGCCTCATCAAAGTCTTCTAGTCTTGAACAGTTCCTACGGAGCCGAAGTAACTCTCCGTACGGAATGCTCTTGACTAGTTGAGGAGGGTGGCTGCTGCTAGCAAAAAGAGTAGAATTGCCAGCAGTTGTTTTTCTGTGTAGAGCTGTGTGGATCTGCTGGTCTTGTGAAAACACTTTCAGGTCTAGATATTCAGCTGATACCGGGCTTACCGTCCCTGAAAAGTGTAAATTATAGGCATTCTCATTCAGTTTGTTGATAAAGGCTTGTGCTGTTGCTAATGAGCCCCGCCACACAATAAACAGATCGTCAATGTACCTGAACCAGCCCTCCGTCTTTCCTTCCACTCCATCCACCATACAGCTCCTGGGCACCTGCTCCTCCCACCAGCCGACGAAAAGGTTCGCGTAGCTGGGAGCGAAGCAGGTACCCATCGCTGTCCCAGACACCTGTCTAAACAATTGATCCTCGAATAGGAATATATTGTTCAAACAGAATTCGATGAACTCAAGAATCATGATATTGTGGGTAGTGAACCTCAATTGTCTCAAGTTCAGAAAGTGCTGGATAGCCTCTAGGCCCTGTTGATGGTCAATGACAGTGTACAAGCTTGTGATGTCAAGTACAATCAATAGGCAGTCGTTATCCCAATTCACATTCCTTATTTGGTTCAGGAAATCCTTGGTGTCCCGTACATATGAGGGTAGTGTTAATACCAAGGGAAATAGGAACTTGTCTATAAACCGGGACATATTTTCGGTAAGACTGCCAATCGATGAGACGATCGGACGGCCCGGAGGAAGTAGACTGTCCTTATGTAGCTTTGGCAGATGGTAGAATGTTGGTGTGAGGGGTTGGGTTGTCCGGAGGAAGAGAAATTCATCCTTACTGAGCATATTGCAATTATGCCATTTCCCTATCAGTTTATCATAACTCCGGATACTTTCCAAATATACATCGTTGGTGCATTTGACGTAAAACTTAGTGTCAGAAAGTTGGCGTAGTGCTTCAAATCTGTAGTATTCTCTGGTGAGAAGTACAACATTACCCCCTTTGTCCGAAGGTTTGATGATGATTTTTTCATCCTTCATAAGATCTTGTAGGGCCATTTTTTGTTGCTCTGTAATGTTGTACTTTATAGGATGGTTTGCTTTTCTATACTGCATGAGTTCTTGGGTCATGGCTTCTGAGAAAGCGTCAATCGCATCCCAGGGCATCTGTGGGATAAATGTTGATGGAGGTTTGTATCCACTCTCTTCACGATCTTGTTCGATACCCAAAGCAAGAGCTCTTTGTCCTCTATTCAGGGATCCAGATGAATCCTGTATACGGTCTTCTTCACGCAGCTCCTCAAGGGTTTCAAGAACTTCAATTTCTCTGCCCACAAGGGCATCCGTTGCTGTTACTCTCGTTCCTATCCCTCCCCTTTCTTTTAGGTGGGGCCGTAGTTTGAAGTATTTATGCAACTTCAGCTTGCGTGTGAATCTGAAGAGGTCTATTCTAGTTTGGGTATATTCAAGTGGGGTGCTGGGGCAGAAGGTCAGTCCGAGGCTGAGTAGATTAATTTCTATATCAGTTAAAGTTCTTTCAGTCAGGTTGACCACCGTTCGGTTTTGACTGGTGGTTTCTGCAGCCTGCATCACTTTTTGTTGCCTCGTGTCCGGTTGCCCCAGTTGTTGGGCTTGACTCTGCCTCTCCCCTTGCCGCCGTCGTTTGCCGCCACCTCCCCTCCTTGTCCGCCTTGTTTTTTTGTTTTCTGTGATTGTTCTGCCATGTCCGGTGGTTTTGTCTTGCCGCCTCTTAGCCAGGTCCCCTTGATAACATCGTATTCCTGGTGAAAAGGGGTCTTCTCGCTGTCATTTGGCTCCGTTGATCGTGGTTTCTGCCGTGTTTTGGCTGGCACCCTTATATTCTGTTGCTCATCCCCGGATTCGTTCTCCGTCATATCTGATTCAGACGTGGGGATTTCGGGTGTTGAGGTAGTTCTGGATTGCAGTGCTTGACGTGAGGCATCGTATTTCTTTGCATGTGTTAGAATGCGCCCCTGCTGATAGTCATCCTCATCTCTTTCGTACTTCTCTTGTTTCCTAGTACGTATTTTTTGTTCGTATTTGGTGAGGCGTGCTTTCATATCAGTCTTAAGCTGAAGCACTAACTCTTTATCAGATTCCTCCTCAAGTTTCTCTTCTAAGTTTTTTCTTTCCTCCAACGCCTTCTCACGATCACTCCAAGCATGCTTGATTAGTATCTTGAGGGTCCCTTCCGTGTACGCAGCTGTATGTGATTACCAGTCCGTGAGCAGCTGGGGGTCAGGGTTCTCGTATGATGGTACGGTATGAACCCTTAACCCCTGTGGTACTCTCTTGACCTCAACATAGCTGGTGAGGCTTGTGGCTTCCCACCATTTGCGTGTCTCACGTTCATGCAGCCTTTCCAGCTTAACCATCATCTCTTTTATTTTCACATTTTGTGGATCTGCTACTGGCACTTCTTCATTGGTCCTCTCACGTCTTTCACGTTGTCTGAACATGTCTTTTGCCGCCGTGCGGCGTTCCGTTTCTGAGAACATAGTCCCGGTCTTCAACTGCGCTTCTTGCTAAAATGTAGTGCATGCGCAATAGTTTGTAGGCTTTGCTTGCGGTGGCTGTGTGAAAAGGGTAGCCCCCCTGATGCTCTGCCTAGATGTCCGCTCCCTCATACGAAATTCACACGAGTAGGCAGGGAAGATTAAGTCAAACGACGATCCGCTTACCCGTCTCAGTGTTCCGATTGACTCCAATGGGGAACCCACGGCTCACCGGTGTCCTCCAGGAATCGGCTCGTACTGTCCGAGGTGGGGGTGGATCAATCCGTAATAGACCCTCCTGCTGGCGGTTAGGCGGTGCACAGAAAACAAATGAGTTCGCCGCTCCTTTCCTTCGAAAATCATGTGCACTCGTGAGCGGGTGCTGTCGGCGGCTCGAAGAACGCCGCGAAACACTGCGCTCGTCACAATCCTGAAATCCCAAGGAAGAGATGACAGCACTCGGGGGGTACCTTTGATCACACAGTAGTTTATTCAACTACAAGCTTGCCACAGACGCGTTTCGGCACTTGGCCTTCGTCAGTGTGTGTGTTTACACACGTATAACCGGCACATTTAATACTGATGACAAAGTACAAAGGTTACATCTCTCAGTCGACATCGACAGAGGACTATAGCTCTCCCAACAAGCGCCATCTTGTAATGGTAAAATATACGTACATTATTGAATGCTCATAATAAGTGTTCTCAACGTAATCATACCTACAGATAGGTGAATATGCACGGATGGGAGGTATCTTATACAATTCAAGTGACTTGTTATACACTATTTGATATAGCCGTGGATATATATATATATATGTATTACCTACTAGCGGTCGGCAGTAGGTAGTTATAGTTAGGACCTAGTTTTCATAAGAAAAGTGTTTTTTGATTTGCCAATGTCTTTGGCGCTGTTTGACTAATATTCGTGAAAATTTCCAAAGAATAGGATTGGACCGCTCAGTTTGAGTGTTGAAAGTTTCGGGGTGATTCGTTAAGCTTGGGCGGAGAAAAAAGGGGTGTCCCAAAGCGTGTTTTCTCCATGTTGTTTTCCATAGGAACTTTATTACAGGCTACAGCCTGAACTGCTGAACGGAATTACACCAAATTTGGCAAAAAGTTAGGTCTTGGTTTAAACTGTGCCCTTTTTAGATTTCGCCTTGGCGTTGCAACTGTGAAGCAGTTGCTCCGCCCAGGGTGAAATCTTATGTCCTAGATATGGGGATTTGGTCCCGCCTCTGTCTCCCATTGGCTAGCTCCATAAATGGAGGCTAGCCATTGGGAGACAGAGGCTGTCAATCACGCTTTCCCCGTGAAAACGCGATTCAGGGGCGTTTCCGTGTGTTTTTAAGTCCCGCCCTCTCCTCTTCCCATTGGCTGGACTTTTACCTTCCAGCCAATGGGAAGGGGAGAGCACGAAAAACATGCCCCCGAATCTGCCGGCCGGGACACCCCTGTGACATCATTCCCCGGGCTGCGCTGTGATTGGCTGCCGCCCCGGGACCTGACTTGTTGTTTTTTGTTGGAAGATAAGAGTGAGGATTGTGTTGTGACCTGCGCTGCAAACAAGGACTCCAGATCCGTACAGGTACGTGTTATACTGACAACTCTTGCGTGCACCGTGCCTGGAGCCGAACAAACCTGTTTCATTGCTCCAGGATCACTTAGGCTGTTCATTCTCCAAACCAGGGACTGTTTTGGGGAGGGATGGGGACTAATGGCCACAGCTGCCGACTTTAAAAGTGGGGAAAGGACATTCGAGTCCCGGCGCCGGTTCACCCTCCTGTGATTCTGTGCAAATCAATTCATCTTCTCATATCTTAAAAAGGGATACTTTGTGCTTGCCTAAATTGGACCATGTTCATGCTATATAGAACTGCAAGCATATATAACAGTAATAAAAACATGTTTTATAAAGCCGAAACCAAACGCCTCTGTGTGCCTGCCTAAATCTCGATGGGTGTGTTCACTAGCTCACTGAGCCGGTCACTGCGTCCAACCCAGGGAATAGTTATGAATGCAAACTTCACAATATAAAATCAGGGTTTCGCCTCCGTCGCTTGCCGAGGGTTAGGGCGGCTTTCCTGTGAGAGCAGGACGGCTATATTTCACCAGGTCGCCGTCAAAGCACCCTGAACGGAGGTCGCGCTGGGCGCCGGGAGGACATTTTAAGGGGCAACAGAAAACACCACAGACCTCAGCACAAAGCTAAAACTGCGCTGATCGTAATACGATAAATAAATGGGCGCCTTCCCATTGAGCAACTCTATTTATCTTCTCACAAAACCACACACAACACACGCACACAAACTGGCACGCCTATAGAAGCGAACACTGTCAAACACACAGACGTACACAGGTGCGGAAATGCAACACAGCCACGAGCACAATCAGACAGAGCGAGACTCAGACAATTCCAGCCACGTAGAGGACACACAAGTACGTCATATAGTATAGAACAGACACAGCCACCCTTAGACAGACGCACTCAGGAAAAAAAGACACACAAGCATATACATCAGCAAACAAACCCACGCATATTACAGCCACATGCTAACAGGCGCAAAAGCACGCACACACAGAAAGCACACACATACATACATTCACACACACACCTAAAACACATTCTAACCCAAATACACGCACACAAGCAGACACTCCAGAAAACAACCACACACACGGTGGCATACGAAACGTCTCACGCACACACGTGCACGCACACACTACTGTACCCAGTTTATTATAGGTACAGGTGCCTGCAATATCAGGACGTGCATATTTTTCATGTTAAAGAATGCGCAGTACCGAGCACCTGCCTGGTTGCGTAGAAAAGCACAGTGGGGGCGAGGCGTTATATGTTTAATGCCCCCTGAATGCCATTTCGAGTGGCCACAACTTGCAGCTGAAATCCACCGATATTGATAGCTGCAGTGATCGTTTGTTTTAATGTGTCACCCAAATGTATCACGTGACAGCTGTTTATCCGAAAAATCTCGAATCTGCAAAACCTGACAGCGAATTGATGTGGAAAATTGGTTTGTGGGGTATTCTGTAACCGTAAATACACTCTGACCCATTTTCGTGTTCTGCCTTACAAGACGTGAGCACAGTCCTCCCAGATCGCTCGCGAGCTTGTGGTTTCAAACCACACAGCTCAGACTCGGCCCATCAGTGACCCCTGCCTGCCACTGCCAGCCACACGCAGACACCACTTCACTGCTCACCCCACTGCACCGAGAGTTCACGGCCGCACTGCCCTCAGCTGCCGAGGGTCAGGAACACCCACAGGACTCTGCAAGATGTCCGGGCTACAGTGTGGGACAACAGCGGGGCACATCAGTGGTGCACGGGCCTTTTGCAAGCAAGTCAAATGTGCACTCCTCCTCTGGCTGAGAAGCTAAATACAGCAGTCACCTGGGTGAACCTGGCTCCCTAACACCCACGTGCCACAGTGCCACTGCACCTGCTGCACTATTGATAGATACATCCTAGACAACACGTCAATAGAGCACCAGTGTAGACCTTGAAAGTTGGTTCCACACACCGTCTCCTCTATAAAAGTGTCTCCTGCACACGCATCGGCTCGCCCCAATTTCACCTTACACTGTGCGAGAAAAGAAGGTCCCTTTTTTAGCTGGACTGTGTTAATTTACTATTTGACTCTAGTACAGTCACTTCTGGGTAAGTGCCAGATCGCAGAAGTCTGAAAATGCGATGGGAATATTTTAGTTATCTTGAGACTACTGCAATGGGGACAGTTGTGTGTCACTTTCGTATTCTAGTCAGCACCTTAGAAATCCCTGTAGAATGTAATGCCGTCAGCGGTACGTAAAACACAAAAGTCATAATAATGTTAGTGTTGGCTGAACAGATGCTGGTAGACAGCTCTTACAATTCCACAACCTAGATCCACACACCTTTCAGCGTACAATGGGTGTGTGCATTTAATACATACTACTTTGGACGACCAAATACCCTGTCCATTATGACCAACACATCACAAAAGTAAACTCATGTGAAATAACAAATACAGACCAGCCTTCTGTCACAAGAACCACTTGACACTAGTGACTGTTCATTGCAAATCTCACAGAGGCAGCTCCTAACTCCAACTCAACTGTGACATGTTTTGTCGAGGTGTGCCCTGTATCAAAGTGCTTGTGTGTAAACTGGGTGGCTGAGATCTATGGAGCGGAGCAATGAAGATAACCCTGAAGTACCAAACCCTTACGGTTTGTCTCACCCCCACAACTTGAACAAAAACCATGTAATCAAAGTCAATCTTTCTACATGTGCTCCAGTTTGGCTGCCTTTCTGCCAAAGTGTGAAAAGTTTATAGTATATAATGACACTATGTAAGCTCACTTTGAGTGCTTAGGCATGCTAGAAGTGCTTCAGTTTAAGTTTTTAAAAAAAAAACTTCTCAGTTACCTGTGCAGCAAATGGCGAGGCCCGAGTGACATAGAGGCCACAAAGACTTCTAGGAACGACAGTCACACACATCTGGTTCTTGGCCTATCTTTAAGTAGCTGTTAGAAAGGACTGCTGACAGCTAGTGGCCAGTACAGAAACACCATGATGCTCTGCTGGGCCTAATCCACTCTTTTAATGAGACAACAAGCACATTATATATTACTGTACCATCATTGGCGTAGAAACATCTGTAAATAATTCACCAGTTTCAACAAGAACCGTAACTTATGCATCACATCAACACATATCCGCACTCTGGGTTTTTACATGTTTTTAAATCACATTTGAAAATAAGTTCTACAGTGAACCCTGTTCACAGGGCAGTAAAACGTATACAGTATATTGATGACAATTTTTCTTGGTGTTGTAAGCCTGTCCTGCTATTATATGCACCTCCTCGGCGAAAGATAGAATGAAGGACTAAGGCATGCCGCGTAACTTTACTGTGGTAAATCGGTCCATTGAGGGATTCTTTTAATTTCGTATTCACACAGTGAGGAAGATGTGCTACACTTTTAGGGCTGCAGCACAATTAAGTTAGTCCTTTCAGGGCATGGTTTCTAAAACTGGTCATGGAAGTGACCCACTGATCACGACTACCATGTTGCGACTCCACTGCTTAAAATGTTAACACACAGAAGTCTGCTGTAGGCAGACGGCACCATTGCAGCCTTCTGCCAAGCATGACACAAGTGGCACCAAAGCCCTACTTGGCTCGTGCACCATAGGGTTCAAAAGTCCTGATGTTAGGGAATATGAGTAAAGACAGTAGACATCATATATAGTGACAATGCCATTTATTTATCTGTTTTCAAAACCAACACATAAATACAAATGTTGTCATTTACAATGCCAATAGCTCTAACTTTTGTAAAGGCGAAACCGTTGCATTGTAAATGCTTGTTGTTAAATAGTGTAAATCCGTTCAGTAGTTTCTGTGAAATTTAAAAAACAAAAATACTGATATCTGAGCACCAAGGAAAGTTTGTGAGCCACAAGAAAAGAGTAGAAAAAAGGTTGAAAAACAAGAAAAAGGGGCCAGGGTAGAAACATCCTGACCCCCTAGGCCTGCTCAGAATTTGTGTTGGGGTCGCGAATCCTGCTGTGAAAATATATAAAATACGAAGCGCGGCCTCCCGTGCTTTGTTTTCAAGAAGCTCCCGAAACCTCGGCCACCAAGGAATCAGTGATTAATTTGCGGGGCCCCGGTGACCGCCACCTCCCTGGGACTTATTAATTTAAATGCAGGGGGGCACGTGGCCTCCACACCTCCCCGTGGTTTTGTTTATAAAGTTGTGGGGCGTCCCAACCCCCCCACGCTGCCCTGGGGACCGCCACCTCCCTGGTGCATTGAAATTTAAAAGGAGTGGGGCCTCGCTGGCCCCCCCAAGCCCCGGGGACCGCCACCTCCCCGGGCTACAATTAAAAATAAGTGTGGGGGGGCTCCTACCCCTCCCCACACTGCCCTGGGGACCACCACCTCCCTGGGGCATTGAATATTTGAATCCAGGGTTGCGCACGCCGGGGACCACCACCTCCCCAGGGTTATGCAAATGGATGGAGGGAGGCTGTGCGGCCCCCCTCCTGGAGCACTCGATGGGCGCCACCCCCCAGGGCCGGCTCCTGCAATGTCCCGGTGTTCCCATCCCCAGGACATTCCTATTTGCTTCATTGAAGCAAAGCAGTATTGCTTTTGAGCAAAGTTGTTGCATGTCAGCAGCTCTCCTTGCTCAAAAGCAATGCTGGATCCCGCAGGAGGAGGGGAGCCGGCTGGACCGTAGGGGGCATTAGACCTGCCCCCACGATCCCGAACAATGAGGCCAGGCCCCGGGGGGTGGGGTCCCTGGGCCCAGAAGTGGCCTGGGTGGGGGGGGCCACGCGGCCCCTTTCCCCCATAATTAAAAAAATGAGGAATAGCTGTCCCTGGAGGATGAGGTCCGCGGGCCATAATTGGCCTTAGGCGGGGGGCCAGGCGGCCCACCCTCCTAAAAATGAACAAAATAAAATAAAAGGCTAGACACCGGGGGATAGGGTCCACGGGGCCTAAATTGGCCTAGTGGGGGGGGGGGGGTGCTAGGGGGGGCAGGGCACGCAAGCCCCTTCCCGATTTTCTTGCTTTTTTTTTTTTAATGGTGAGAAAAAGGGGTCAGGCCCTGGGGATGTGGTCCCCAGGGCCCCAAATATTTTTTTAAAAGGCGATCAATAGAGCACCCCTTCTAAAAAAAAAAAAAAAAAAAAAAGCAAAAGCTGGCATCTCACCGTAGGCCCGCCCCCTCCCTGTAGCTCTCTGCAAACGCGCCCCCCTGGCGCGTTCTAAGTTGGGGTATGAAGTCCCCTTCATTTCGGAGTGTCCCTGGGGGCCAACTAGCCCACCAGGTACCTTCAGCATGCGCCACAGAGCTGCGTTGCAAAGAGGTGGTCTGAGGCCACACCACTCTGCAAACTAGCCTCTTGGGGCTCAGGATGACTTTGCAACAAGGCCTCTTTCTGCTCCTCTGTCGGTTCTTTGTGCACATCTCTTGCTTCTTTCTGTGCCTTTCTTTGTCTTTCTGGACTTCTGTTACCTCTTTCTGCATTTCTGTTCCTTCTTTCTGCGCCTTTCTTCCTCTTTGTTCACATGTCCTCCCTCTGTGGGCATAGTTATAAATTGGCATTTAAAAAAACCTTAAAAATTCACTGAAAAAACCATAGGTTTCAGGGACGTTCTAGTTAGTTGGACATTTTACTCTTACAAAACCAGTGAAATGCAGACGTTATAGTTCAGCTAACTAGAACTCTCGCCCCCGCAATGCACTGCTGATGACGTCACATATTACATCACTCACGAGACATACTGCCTCACTCGATTTCGCCTACACCCGCTGTCCTGTCCGCCGGCTCCCCGGTCCACCGCGGGTTTTCCCGCTTGATGTGGAGGGAGTGAAGGTGGGACAGTGACATAGTTCCGGGTTAGAGGTCGGGGGGCAGGAACAACACTGCTGGAGCACTACTTAGTCAGCTTATGTGTACGTCGCGCAGCGGGCGCGCTGGCGGCACGCCAAAGGCAAGCCCGTCTGTGCCCGGCTATGTCCAGGGGCCATGCCCCCTGCCCAAATCCTAAAATCACATACCTACTCGCGCAGAGATCTGCTCAGCCGAAGGCCTAAATGTCACTCACATTGTAAGATACTGCTCTTTGAGGACCCACCATTCCTCTGCCCAGAGTGTAACTTCTCCTTCTCCCATTTACAGTTAGGAATAACTGGGGAGAACGCAGGGTGTAAGAATGCTAAGACTAGGACAAATAAAGATGAAGGCAGGCATTTTAACTTCATTAGTACCAACTGTAGATCGCTTCCAAAACATAAAGAGGATATTTTTAACTTACTAAATGATCTTAAGCCAGATGCGTTATTTTTAACAGAAACATGGCTAAATGCCAGTTCGGGCCCGGACATCGCTACAGCCTTACCCCCAAATTACACTATAGTCAGGAAAGATCAAATGAATCAAAGTCGGGGGGGGGGGGCATAGGAATTATTTTTTTAAAAGATTTTAAATGGGAAGACCTTAAAATGGACAATTGTGAAGCTGGGCTTTTTAAACTAACCCTCACACCTCAATTCACGATTTCTGGGATCTTGATCTATCGTCCACCAGGTGCGATAGGGGAATGGGTGGCGGCTCTCCCAGAGTTTATCACCTCACTCCTGCTAGAAGCTTTCAGGTTTTCTATTCTTGGCGATCTTAACCTGCATTTAGAGGACCACAGTTGCCCCATGATTCTCAACCTTCTATCCGACTTAGAAGCACTCAATGTCCAAATATGGAATAAAGGCCCCACACATTTAGCAGGTCACTTATTAGACCCTATTTTTTCTGCAAATTTTAACAACCTAAGATGTGAGCCCGCACTGCCCATACCCTGGTCTGACCATTATCTAATCAATTTCAAAATCAGGATACCAATTACTAAAGATCTGAACAGAACTGAGGTCTGGTTCAGAAATTGGAAACAAATGAACATAGATGATCTTAATTCCCAGTTAACACAGTCAAGACCCAATATTAATCTAAATGACTCAAAGTCATATCATAGACCATAAAGAAATCAACAACTGGCTATCTGAAGCCATTCAGACTACCATTCCACTCAAGTTGAGTAAGCGGAAGTCCTGTAATCCCCTGGTCCCGTGGTGTTCAGAAAAATTGAAGGAAGAAAAAAGTAACTGCAAGAAGCTAGAGAGGTAGTGGAGGAGAAACTATGACGTAGCAAGCAAGGAAGTATATAAACAAGCTCTAAATGTCTATCATTTGTCGTGTAAAATAGCTAAGGGGGACTTTACAAAGAATACCATTTTAGAGGCACAAATTAGTCCCAGTACTCTTTTTAAGGTGTTAAAGGACTTCGCTACACACCAACCGGAACCCCCTACACTGTACACCACACAATGTAATCTCATTGCGAATTATTTTAATGAGAAAATATCCAACATTTATTCTAACTTCAATGAAGGATGCGGCTCGAAGGAAATCCCAGTGGTGGCCCCAACTCCCAATGGGTCTGACGAGTGGGATGATACTCCTGAGAAATTGCCTACTGCCTGGCAGCCATTAGACCCCAATACTTTTGTGGAAGTACTAAACAGTATCAAGTCAGGTTCACCTCATGACCCCAGCCCATTTTTTAAAACAGCTTGATCCTTGCATCCTGGATGTAATTAGAATACTGTTAAATGCATCACTAAATGAAGCAGTGATTCCTGAAGACTGGAAGCGCGCCATGGTAGTACCTCTACTTAAAAAAGCGAACGGAGATCCAGAGATCTTCTCCAACTTTCGACCAAAATCGCTCTTGCCAATATTCTCTAAAATCCTGGAAAAGCATGTGAATAGACAGTTGGCAGAATTTGTCAATATCAATAAGCTACTACATCCCTCCCAGTCGGGTTTTAGAGCTGGCCACTCCACAGAGTCCACCCTATTAGGAGTAACGGAAACTATGAAATGAAATGAATGAAATTGGGTTTTGTAAAGCGCGTTACTACCCGGAGGCCTCGTAGCGCTGTGGAACGGTAGGGGTTAGGCGGCTGCTATCCGACTTTAATGGAAAAGAAGTGTTTTCAGGCTTTTCCTAAACTTTTGTAGGTCGGGTTCGCTGCGCAGTGTGGGTGGCAGGGAATTCCAGACTGAGGCCGCGTTCCAAGAAAAGGAGCGTCCACCCCATCTAGCCTGTTTGATGTTCTTAGTTGTGGCCAAAAAAGCTGTGCTTGAGTGTAGTGATCTCGGCGGATGGTAGGGGGTGGCTAGGGAGCAAATCATTGTGGGGGCTTTCTTCCACATGGCGTTGTGCATTATGCAAATCGCCTTGAATTTTACTGTGGCTTGGATAGGCAGCCAGTGTAATTTCCTCAAGGCGGTGGCTCCTGAGTGTCTTGGGGGCAGTCCAAGAAGAAGGCGGGCTGCCGCGTCGTGGGTTACTTGGAGTCTTTTTTTTGTGCTGGACGGTGCGCCCAAGTAGAGGGCATTCCCTATCCGTCATGAACTGGACAATGGTGGCACGGTGGCACTCATTCTTTTAGATTTGAGTGCCGCTTTCGACACCATTTCCCATAAAACTTTGATTCAGACTCTAGAAGGAATAGGGGTGAGAGGGAAAGCACAGGAGTGGTTAGAACATTTCCTTTCACACAGGTCATTCCAGGTTTTCTCCAAAAATAGTTTCTAATATTTTGACCTCCCCTTATGGAGTTCCCCAGAGGTCAATCTTGAGTCTGTTACTTTTTAATATTTATATTCCCCCTTTGGCGAAAATAGCAGAAGAAATGGGCCTTACAATTTACTCCTATGCGGATGATACTTAACTAGTGTTCTCCTTGTCAACAACCGACAAAACTAACTCCTCCTCTCTCCGCTCTGGTCTACAGAGAATGGCGAATTGGATGCACACCAAGAAACTAAAACTAAATGGGAAAAAAACTGAGCTGATCATCTTTGGAGAACAAAAGGAACTCTGGGGACCAGGCCACTGGCCCACGGAAATGGGCCTAACCCCGGTAGCGATACAATCTGCTCGCAACCTAGGGGTGATGATTGATGACAAACTGTCCATGCGTGTGCAAACAGCCAAAACAGCTTCAACCTGCTTTGCCATTCTTCAGTGGCTGAGAAAAATCCTGTGGCAACTCCCTGAAAGGGCGCAAGAAACTGTGATACAGGCCTTGATTGGCTCGAGACTAGACTATGGGAATATCCTATATCTAGGAGCCAATAAAGAGATCACGCGTCGACTACAGGTCGTCCAATATGCGGCGGCTAGGATACTTCTCCATCTCCCTGGGCGCACGAGTGTTTCTGAACATCTAAGAAACCTCCACTGGCTCAAGATAGGCAATAGAGCTAAATTTAATGCACTATGTTCAGGATAAACACAGGGGAAGCGCCTGCTTACTTATGTAAGCTGGTACATGAATACACACCCTCTCGAAACCTTCGATCACTGCATCAGGCAAAATTTGTTGCTCCTAGGTTTAAACTGGTATGAATGGGCAGACGCTCTTTCGCCTACCTGGCGCCGGTTCTCTGGAATTCGCTCCCGCTGAAACTGCGCCTTGAACCAAGTTACATCAAATATCGGAAAGGCATTAAGGCATGGCTATTCAACCAATAAATTCCATTCCACCTGGTAAAATTCGGATCCAAGGCGCCGGGAAACCCTCAGGGTAGCTGTTGCGCCATATAAATGTAATAAATAAAAATAAATGGTCAGTGACATCACTCATGACATCTCAAAAAAACCACTGATGACATCATCCACATGATAATTTGACCTATATATATATTAAACATATTTAAACTCTACAGAAACAGTCCCTGGATGATGTCATCAGTGATGTCACTGACCATGTCATGACTATGTGGCATCAGCAGTGCATTGCGGGGGCGCGTGTTATAGTTAGCTGAACTAACTAGAACGTCTGAATTTCGCTGGTTTTGTATGAGTGAAATGGCCAACTAACTATAACGTCCCTGAAACCGGTTTATTTCAGTGAATGCATGTGTATGTGTATATATATATATATATATATATATATATATGTGTGTGTATATGTGTATGTGTGTATGTGTGTGTATATGTGTATGTGTGTATGTGTGTGTATATGTATATGTGTGTATGTGTGTGTATATGTATATATATATATATGTGTGTGTATATGTATATATATATATATGTGTGTGTATATGTATATATATATATATATGTGTGTGTATATGTATATATATATATGTGTGTGTGTATATGTATATATATATATATATGTGTGTGTGTATATGTATATATTACCTACTGGCGGTCGCCAGTAGGTATATATAGTTAGGATTTTTTCTCTATGGGATTTTTGAAAATTCTATGTCTAATAACTTTGGCGTTTGTGGACGGAATTGGCTGAAATTTTCAGGAAAATGGCACATTTTGTTTCTGAGCAGCCCCTGAAAATTGGGGGGGGGGGTTCGTCCAGAGGGGGTCGAGAAAAAAAGGGGGGTCCCAAAACGTGTTTTGAACATTGAGTTTTCCATAGGGCGGTTGGCCTCACTTTTAGCCCGAACGGCTGAATGGATTTGCACGAAACTTGGCAAAATTGTAGGGACTGGTAGCCCGATGTGTCTTTTGTAGGTCTCAATATATGTGCTACAGTGGATTTTGAGAAATTAACGTTTAAAAAAGATATATATCTGTAAAAGCGGACCGGGCAGCGCTCCAGTTCGCGTACTTTTCGCGCAACGGAGCTTTGTGAAGCGAAGCTGATTGGTTCTCCGGCGTCTGTAAACATTCCAAACAGTCCGTAGCGGCCGCCATCTTGTCTCTCTGTAGAGACAAGAGGAGGCCAAAGCGAAGGGGCAAATGACCATAAGGGGGCATAGTAGATCCTCCCTGACCTCTTAGGTTTGATGTACCATTTTGCCAAGTTTGGTGTAATTCCGTTCAGCCATTCAAACTGTAGACGTATCTAAATGTCAATAATCGAACGGCTGAATGGATTTGCACGAAACTTGGCAAAATATTAGGGACTGGTAGCCCGATGTGCCTTTGCTAGGTCTCAATATATGTGCTCCAGTGGATTTTGAGAAATTAACGTTCAAAAAAAGATATATATCTGTAACAGCGCTCCGCTTCGCGTACTTTTCGCGTTACGGAGCTTTGCGAAGCTGATTGGTTCTCCGCGTCTGTCAACATTACAAACAGTCCGTAGCGGCCGCCATCTTGTCTCTCGGTAGGATCGAGAGACAAGAGGAGGCCAAAGCGAAGGGGCAAATGACCATAAGGGGGCATAGTAGATCCTTCCTGACCTCTTAGGTTTGATGTACCATTTTGCCAAGTTTGGTGTAATTCCGTTCAGCCATTCAGGCTGTAGACGTATGTAAATGTCCTATGGAAAATTGCATGGGGAAAACACATTTGAAAGTGTTGAAATTTAGAACCAATTAAAATGTTACTTTGGTTTTGTATTTGTGTGTGATGAAAGTTAATTGGTTATGTATATATCTCAAATGAGAGGAAACCACAGCCATTTTGTGATACTACTGTCTGAGGTACATTTGTGAGGAATTTTTGGTGGTGAATTTCTGGTGTTTGATTTACACAGTACTAACACTTCTCCTACTTTTAAAAAGGTGAGTTGTTAATTTGTAAGGGGAACTATGTTGTACACTTGAAGATAATTTGAAAAATGTTTTCTGTTATTTATTTGCAGTCCTTCTGTTATACTAAATACTTGATAAAGTTAGTTTTATATTATGTATTACTAAAAACGATAAATGAAAGTGATTATTTTTTTCTGCAATTTACAGCAAGCAATTTCAAAATAAAATGGCTCACAATGAAGAGACCGTGGCAATTTCTTTTGCATTGTCCACTACATTGATTGAAATTGAGAGCACCAATAATGAAATATTGTCACAAGGAGGAGATGACTTGTATGATTTCATTAGATTGATTGAAATTGACAGCACCAATAATGAAATATTGTCACAAGGAGGAGATGACTTGAATGATTCCACTACATTGATTGAAATTGAGAGCACCAATAATGAAATATTGTCACGAGGAGATGACTTGAATGATTCCACTACATTGATTGAAATTGACAGCACCAATAATGAAATATTGTCACAAGGAGGAGATGACTTGAATGATTTTTTTGATCAATCTGTTGATGGCGAATTTATCGAATGTTTGGAGACCATAGAGTTACAAGAATCATCATTGCAGACTTTTAATGAGGAGATTCCAGATGAGATGATTGAAGAGGAAATTGCTGATGAGGACATGTTACTAGTTCTTTCAAATTTAGAAAATTCTGAAGAATAAATTTATATTTAGAAATCAAAAATTGTTTGAGACATTATTCATTTTTATTTTTAATTTATGAGGTTGTAGCGAAGTGATTGTAGTATAAAATGAGACTTATAGTATAGAGTGCAACATTTTTGTGTTACATGGTAAGTTTACTCATATTTACTTCCCTTCTCCCACTATATTATCTCCAATGTGTATTTGACATCTCTTCTTCATCTCCGGCCTCCTTTCTCTCACTGTGTGTCTCTGATGCATCTTATCGCTGCTATTTTGTGTAATTACAGAAGAGAGTAAAATAAAATAGTTCGGAACGTGAAAAGGGGGCAAAGTAGAGTACCCCTCACCCCCTAGGCCTTCTCAGGCGGTCCCAAAAGGATCAGTTTCTGCTTTCCTGAGAGATTATGGTATGAGTTCCATATACCACAATAATTTGCATTACAACATGCAAGATATATATCTCCTATTACCAACTTTTGGAGATATTCGCGCTAAGCGCGAATATCTCCAAAAAGTAACACCTGCCCTGAGCAGTTCTTAGCCATGTTATCCAATGGGAGGTGGATAACATGGCTAAGAGCATTAGCTCGGTAATGCATGAATATCGCTGACTTTTTAGCGATATTCATGCATTGCGGCCGTTTTTTATCGCATTTGCGATAAACCTTGATAATAGCAAGGTTTATCTTCGATAATTTCTGACGATGCTTAGCGGTAAAAAATTCGTTGGTAAGCATCGTTGGCGATAAATATCGCTTAAGTTTGGTAATATGCACCAACGTCTGTTAACGTTCGATTCGAAGGAAATGAGGAAGTGTTGAAAAACATTGTTTGCGCCATCTTGCTTTTTTTGAAATGCCACACTTTTGTCGTGCACGGCAGCCATTTTAGATGCCTTGACCAGACCCACTCTCTGCACGCTGTCGATTCGTAGCATGGCTCCCCACCCTCGCAAGCTTCTTCCCCAGGCACTGGTCACCCCCGCTCTCTGTCTTATGCATGGGCAATAAACCTCCCCCCATCTGCGCTGCTCTTCCCTGAGAATCACACTCTGTGCCCGCCCGACACCTCCCTTTCGCCCTATTCACTACCGCACCCTCTGACACTCCTCTTCCTCTGTGTCCGATTGTCCAGGCTATCAGCTAGCCCTGCAGATGTAGTTTATGGCTCCAGCTGTAAAGAATCACCCCTCTTCAAAGGAGTTATAGTAGATCAAGGCCCACACCCGATGAGATCCGTCACACCACACGTGTTCCTACTATCTGAAAACCATCCTGTATTGTGATTGGGGAGGGGACCGAGCCTGAATCGGAAGATTCTAGGAATGACTCTTTGTACATCAAAGTTTTTACAATTATGTGTCACATTAAAAATATATAGCACTCCAACAAAGTAGTAGGAATATAAAACTTTAATAACATATAAATATATACAACAAAACAAAAACAGTAAAAACATTTAAACAACGAAGAGACCGTGGCAATTTCTTTTGAATTCCTGATGAGGACATGTTACTAGTTCTTTCAAATTATGAAAATTCAGAAGATGTTGCCTGGGGGTGGGTCGTCAGTAGCAGTCTGTTGTGCGAATAGTTCCAAGGCAGCAGAACGCGCTGAAATCTAGATGGCACGAAAGTGATGTCTAGTAAGTTGCCGCCCAGCAAATAACGGCGTGGGGCGCCGCGGGGGTGAGTGAGTCCAGTAGGCACCACAGCTATTCTTACCGGCATTGCAGAATTACTGCTGGGGACAATGCCTGTGCTGTAGCAGGGTCCCAGCAGAAACAAAAAGGATTCTGTTGAAGATGTTGTTGGTTTTCAATTTGAAAACAGTTCTGGTGTCAACTGCTATGGTAATGTAGTGGTTAATGTTTTGTTTTCTCTAGAAAATGTAAAAGAGGGGGAGGCAGTCCAAAGTTCCGTTAAAAGGGCAAAGGAAAGGATCGGTGGTTTGAACTATCACTTCAAAAGGGGAGGGGGTGCAACAATTTTTCCTACCGGGTCACACTGTGCTTTCACCGGAACTGAGGTCTGCAGGATTCTAGTAATTCAAAGTGAGGCTGGCGCCAGCATGGGAGCGCCGACGTCCCGCGGATACAGTTTCGTCACTCCACGGGCGAGCATGGCAGTCATTCCCCATCGGGGGTCGGAGACTCCCGCGGCTCCTGTAGAATCTTCAAGGTCGTGGAGGACTACGGTGGTGGAGTCAACCAGTGACCGGGCCATTTCTTCATGCTGGGCCCGCTCTTGCCAGGTCGATCGCCATTTTGAGAGTTCGGCAGCTACCGGCGATCGCGGGGTCACATGAGCGGACGGGCTCCACCCTGCCGGGCGAGACGTTGCAGCATCGCCACAGTGGATGAACCCTTTTCGGGGCGCCTGGAGCGCTGAGGGTGCAGCTGGGAAGCCTTCACCTGAGGAGGCGGGAGAGGCCTGTTCGCACCGTCTCTCCCTCCCAGTGCACCCCACGGCGCCCCGCTTGACATTTGTTATGGCCGGTGGCGATGAGGACGGGGGGGGGGGGGGGGGGGGTTGGAGGCATGTGCAAGACATCCCCCCCAGTGTTGTCAAAGCCATTTTTGAAGAAAGAAGTGGTGCCTGGCGTGTTGCCGCTGCTATTACGAAGGAGAAAAGAAAAAATGTCCCGTCCGTCTTTGGGCCGGGCTTCCGGTGGATGTCGGCCGGACGCCCGTGGCTCTGGCCCCATGAACGGGTTCCTTGGTTTATCGGCTGCAGCCGGATCCCGTCGGCCTCGGCCCCCCCGACAGTTGGTGGCCGGACCGGAAGAGCATGTGGCGGGACTACCTGAAACTCTCAAGGGCCACCGCGGCCGGACTGGGAGAGAGAGGGGAGGGTCGAGGAGACATTCCCCCCCCCTGCAACTCTTCAGCGTTGTAAAGGCAATCCCCTGGCCGGGTCCCGCTGGCCTCGGCCTCTCCTCCGGCTACACCCTACGTTAGGATCTCCTGGCCGAGGCGTGGCAGCAGGACCCGCCTTATATGGGCTGCTCTCGGCTGGGCGTAGCCACAACCCTGCCCCACCTTGGAAGTTTCCAGAGTGGGGGCGGATGTTCTACTGACTTGCATTTTCCCTAGTCTATCGATTTTTTTGGCGTGGCAGGCGGTGGGACAGCGAGGGGTGATTTGGTTTCTCTTACTGTTTTTCTGGTCTCTCACCACTGGCATATTTCTAACGTTTTCTTGTTTCTAGGACATTAATAGGTTTTATCATTACGTTATGTTATCGTTTCTTTGTTCGTTGTTTAATAAAAGTTCATGTTCATCAGTGGCCTACTGATTTTCGTTTTCCTATTCTTTTCTTTCCAGGTTGTTTCATGCTAAAGTTTCTGTTAACAGGATACAGTGATCACTTCGTTATTATTGCATATGTCCTTTTCACTAGGGGTGCTCTCTGGTCGGGCCAGATGACGTATCTCTAGTAAATGGTCCGGGTGAAACAGGTGCATCAATCAGTGGGGAGTAGATAGGCATGACAGATTACAACGGGGGAGAAAGGTCCGCATTACGTACCCTTTCACTATTTGCAAAGATTTTCCTACGTATATTTGCAAACAGGGAATACCTCCAAAAAGAACCAATTCCCAAACAGTCAATGTTTGGGGAAACAATCAATCAATGAGGAACGAAATAGGCACGACGTGTTAAAGGTTTGCGTTACCTACCCTTCACTATCTGCAAAGGGAGAGAGAATATTCCTATTCTTCCTCGTTTGCAGGCAGAGAAGATTCTTAAGAGAACCAACTTCGAACAATTCAATGCTCGATTCAAACAATCAACAAGGGGTACTGTGAACACAAATGAACGCCGCTTATGTACATACACATTGGTATTATCAACAGGTTGTTCCTAATGTTTCTATTTTAGGGAGGTCAAAAAGAGATCCCATTAGTGGCCTACTGATTTTGCTCGATTCCTTTTGTTTTTTTACACAATTTTTCGCTATCTGCAAAGACTAAACAGAGTATTGCGACTCTGTGCTTGTTTGTAAATAGAGAATGAACCAAAGAGAACAATCAATCAAATGGAGAGAGAAGCAGGCACGACGGATTACAACGGGGGCAAAGGCCTGCGTTAACTACCCTTCACTATCTGCAAAAAGAGAGTACTCCTAATAGAAATGAGGGGTGGGGGCAGCATTCAAAGCAGATCAGTGTGCATAAACACAAAAATGTTTTTACTTACCACGTACTTGACATTCGACAGCTTATGATATTTGCTATTAAAAAACCATTGAAATTCACTGAAAAAACCATAGGTTATAGACCATATATAGTTAGGAATTAGCATTTACAAAACCTTGAAAATTCACTGAAAAAACCATAGGTTATAGACCATATATAGTTAGGAATTAGCATTTAAAAAACCTTATTTTACTCACACAAAACCATTGAAATTCCATATATAGTTAGTTGCACTAACTATATATCGCGCACCCGCAATCCACTGCTGATCATGTCACATATTACATCATTCATGACATGGTCAGTGACATCTCTGATGACATCACTGATGACATCTCAAATGACATCACTGATGACATCACTGATGACATCACTGATGACGTCTCATTTGACATCATTCTTGTGCTAATACGATAAACCTCTTCAGACTCTAATATAACCTTAGATACACTCAGTGTATACAGACACTCACACACTGCCACTCATCCATGGAGTTACTCACACACCCAGTCAGTCATGCAAAGAAACAATCTCACCTCCATTTCTTCAACTATACAGTTATACACACCTTACTTATTGAAACATATACTAACACATATTTACTCTCTTATACAATCCCTGATACAAGTTCACAATGATCGATACAACCACTCACTCATTCAGTGGCTCTCATGCACAGTTATTTATATATGCCAACTCTCACATGTACTGTGTTTTACATATGTACTTACTATGACATGTAGCATTGAGATATCCATTCACTCATCAATACACTCATGCACACAGTCAACTCCCCATGTAGCTGTTTCCACATGCACTCTTGAACTCATACACCTAGTGAATAAACTGCTCACACATCTATGCACAGAGTCACACACCTTCCAGCCACCCCCACACAAACTCAATCTCCCATAGAAATACTTGGGCAACCAATTAATAACACATATAGCCTCTCGTATAGCTAATGATCAACACATGCAGCAGTTTACATCACAACAGACATAATGATGCACAAATTAAGACAGTTTAGTCACTAACCCATGCATTCAGTGAGACACATTTAATCACTCACTCATACAGTCAGTCACGCACCTACTAAATCCTTCATCCAGACACTTATACATCCACTCATTCTTCAATATCTAAGACATATTTTAACTTTACAGAAACATACAGTCACTGGATGTTGTCATCAGTGATGTCATCAGTGATGTCATTTGAGATGTCATCAGTGATGTCATCAGTGATGTCACTGACCATGTCATGAATGATGTAATATGTGACATGATCAGCAGTGGATTGCGGGTGCGCGATATATAGTTAGTGCAACTAACTATATATGGAATTTCAATGGTTTTGTGTGAGTAAAATAAGGTTTTGTAAATGCTAATTCCTAACTATATATGGTCTATAACCTATGGTTTTTTCAGTGAATATATATATATATGTGTGTATATGTGTGTATATATATATATATATATATATATATATATATATATATATATATATATATGTATATGTGTGTATATGTGTGTGTATATGTATGTGTATGTATTTATATGTATTCATTCTCTCTCTATCAGGGGCACGGAGTGCTCTGCCCAGGTCTCCTATCTGAGAAGGGCTATAAAGAGGGTTTTTTTCTGCTGCCAATAAAGATGGACACAAATGATTTTTCATCTTTGGTTCATGAATACTTTCCTCCGGAGGCATAGGTTTACTTTGCTCTGGTCCTGGACGAATGCATGGCATTCTTGAACCTTCAGGATGCTCACTTCAGTGTGCCTACCATGCTGTTGTTTTTCGTGATTCATAGTGGGTCAGAACGTTTTCTCCATTCTGCCCTTGGAGCTTACCTCTGCTAACCCAGGTATTCACGAAGGTGGGGTCATGGCCCATCTTCTAGGTCACTAGTGCATGCCTTCCTGTAGCTACAAGTGGAACTCAAACTCATCCCAGTCAGTCATGGACTACCTGCGAGCTACCATAGCACTACTTTGATTGCTAGGGTTTTCCATCAGCAATTTGAAATTCCCCCCTGGCCAAGGCGGAGGATTCCTTACAGGGCAGGTTTGCATAAGGTAGCATTCAAAGCATTTCTGCTCTGATAGCCAGTCCAGGACATTCAGGATATGATCCTGGTGTCTTGGGCTCAGTCCTGGCATCCGGACCAGGTGGTCTGAGGCTTAGTCTCCAAGCCTTATAATCCGGTGGTGCCTCATGTCCCTTGGCACATGTGGGCTCTGCAGTGAAACCTTCCCCTTCAATGGGCTCGGTGCTAGATGGTGTCTCACGGTCAAAATTTGTGTGAGATGAGGCAGTCTGGGACTCCATGATGGACGAAGAATGCCAACCCAATGTGCGGCAGGCCATTCTCTCTACCCCATCCAGGTGGTGATGGTGGATCAACTCTGAGCTGGGGGGCCCACCAAGACAAGGTGATGCCCTCTGGTCTCTGTTACAACAGGGACACCACATCAACCTTCTGGAGCTGCATGTCCTCTTCCTGGCTCTCATGGTTTTCCCCTCAATCAAAGGCAAGCCTGTGTAGGTTCTGACAAACTACAAAACCCCATGTGCTACTTCAACAAGCAGGGCAGTGTGGGGTAGAGTGCTGTGCCAGGAGACACTAAAACTCTGGTGCTGGGTGCAACTACAAGGGATTCTTTTGAATGCCAATTATCTAGAAGGATACCTGAATATATCTAGGCAGACAAGCTCAGCTTGCGCCATCTATCTGACAAGTGGTGTCTGCACCTTGAGGGTAGTTCAAGACATCTTTGCCCAGTGAGGTTTGCCTTCGGTAGATCTTTTTCCTACTGTAGATGGCTCTCATTTTTTAGCCTTTTGCTCTCAGCAGTTTCTGCTGCAATGTTCCCTGGGAGACTTGTACCTCCTTCTGAGGAAGCCTGGTCTTCTCTGCCCAGTCCCACATCTGTCCTTTCTAACTAGAATTCATGAAGAGGTTCAGGCGGGACTGAGCTTGACTAATCCTGGTAGCTCCTGACTGAGATCGAAGGGTCTGTTATTATAGTCTGAGCATCCGCCCTGCTCAGCTTACTTCTGCGGTAAGAGCTGCTTTCCCAACAACAGGTAGAGTTCTTCACCCAAACCTCCACAATCTGCACCTCCATGGTGCACATGAAGCAGAACTAGCTGAGCAGATACCATCTACATAAGTAGATGGTAGACATCTTGGTAGTTAGCCGTCCCATGTATTCTGGATGATGGACACATTTTTGGGCCAGGTGCAAGTAGTCTGGTCAATCTGCTACAGCTGATGTTTGGTCTGCTTTTGTCTTTGGCCTGACAAGACTTTACCATAGGAGTTTTTTTTAATTTATTTTTTTGCAGAGTTTTATATAGCGCTAACTTGACCCGAATCGGGTATCAGAGCCCTTTACATACCACCAGTTACGTTACATGAGGGGACACATTAATTTTTGTTAGGCACATGTAGATTAAGGGATTTGCCCAGAATAACAGGATGTTCAGCGTCATTGCCGAGATTCGAACCCAGTTCCCCAGATTAGAGGTCGGCTGCCCTAGCCGTTAGGCCTACTCCTCCTAAAAGTTATTTGTTGCCCTCTCTGCATTTTTACTTTTGCCTGATCAGTCCTCCCTGTTTAAGTCACTAGTTATTTTGCCTTTTTAATTTGCACACCTTTTTTGCCTACTCATAACTGTATTTTGAGACTTCTAAGAAGGTCTTTCTCAATGCGATTACTTCAGTGCAGTGCATTATTTAGCTGCAGGTGCTATTAGTGCAACCTCTATATACCACCACCTTTCCAGACGAGTTGATGCTTCAGACTCTGCCATCCTTTCTGCCTAAGGTGATGTCACTCTTACATGTGTGGCATTTTATCACACTCCTCACTTTCTTCTCTGCCACATCCCTCTGAGAGAGAGAAACTTTGCTGGCTCCACCCCAGGAGAGCTTTTAGCATTTTTATTGGTTAACACTTTTTGTGAGGTTTTTTGGTGCTAAGACCGGAAATGCAGTTCAGAAGCCGATCTTGAGCTGAATTGTTCTGTTTAAAAATGTGATATGCCGCACTTGAAAGGGAGCTCACTGAGGCCCTTGTGCACATTCTACCAGCGCTAAGGCCTCCATATGACCTTGACCAGGGGTGTTTCTCTTCTCGACATCGGCCAGGTGGCTACATAGGCATCTGTCCACATCTTCATTAGCCATTACTGCCTTTACTCCCTGGTGTGCAGAATGGGTCATTTAGTACACAGTTGCTGCAGCTGCAAAACTTTCTAGTTTAAGGTTCCCTTCTTAGACCCTCCACCCTTTGAGATGTACTGCTTTGGTTGAAGTGAGGAATATGGGGTTAGAAGTATCCATGAGAAGAAAGTTACTTACCTGGTCTCTGATTATCTATACCTAGATTTCTCACTTCCTGCCCTCCTCCCTGTTTGATATGGTTGTCTTGTAGGTGTTGACAAGGTTCCACAGTAGATTGTCATGGACACTCATCTGAGGGACTGCTAGGTCATTAACTTATTTGAGTGCAGAGGAATGATATTTATACAGCTCTGCGCCATCTCCTCCAGAGGCTTTGCAAATTATAGAATATTATTCAGTCGGTTCTCTGTCTCCATAGATGAACTCTGGAGGATGTTGTGCTGATATTCCCTTGCTATATATTTGTAATATGCTCTATAGCTGCATGTTTATGTGTAGGTAGGTGCATCTTTGATAGTTTAGATACTGATACCATGAATTTGCGGGGGGTGGAAGTAGGTGTCAAGCTATGGCAGTTGTGGGTACTGAGGGGATTAGCTGCCTAGCAGTGACCGTGTGTACGACAAACCGACAGAGCTGCCAGGTGAATCATATGCATATGAGTAAAGTGGAATTGCTTAGCCAGTGGTATGATTGGCGAGCTGATACTTTTATGCTTAGTTGCTGCTTTTCTTTTTTCAGGCCGTTTGCTGTGAGGATCACGAGCACTGCTGTCCCTCTGGCTATACGTGTGATCCGACCCAAGGGACCTGCACAAAAGATGATCATTCTGTACCATGGCTTACCAAGAAAAAGGCTCTAACTAAGGAAGGTGTACGAAATGTGAAAGTACCATGTGATGTCTCCCACGTCTGTGTTGGAGACAGTACATGCTGCAGAACAACAGTTGGCAACTGGTCCTGCTGCCCCATGTCCCAGGTACTCTTCTAATATGTAGCAATTTCAAATGGTGCTGTTGAATTGTCACTCTGATACGTAGCATACAGTGGTGTCTGCTAACTTCGAGGAGTTGTAGAACAGACGCACACTCACTTCCAGTGGAGAAGTGTGGCTCAATGGTTAGAGCGGCAGACCCTGATGCAGAAGTCTGGCCCAGGACCAGGGTTCAATTCCCGCCTTGGCGGGTCTCGGGCTCAATTTCCTCGGACCTGATAATTCTCACCTCGGTGCCTATTCTAATCATGAGTCGCACTCTGCAACTCTGGGCAATAGCTTGCTTAATCTCCACAATGGCCCCAACAACGCTAGGATGCCTGGCTTCACCTCACAGGAAAAGGCCAGGAAGGGTTCCTCAGTGGTATTCGTACAAGCGCCGAGATGCCTCCGAGTAGTCGTGCGCTATACAAGTGCGTAATTATCATTATCATGATCACTTCCACCCATCCTCAAGCTTGCGCTCTAGCAACAATCCAGTCACAAGTGCACACATGCTCATACCCTTCCGTTCACAAACACACGGACATCACCTGACTCTGATCCTTTTTCAGCATACACATGCACAACTCTCACCCATCCATTCACAGGGGACACACACAACTTACACCCATACATTTACAAGCAGACATTCATAGCTCACACCCATACAGTGAAGAGTACACACATTCACACATCTATTCAAAAACACTAGTACACATACTCTGCGTACTCTCACACATCCCTTCACTCTTGCGTACATACTCGTACCCGTACATTCAGAAGTGCACTCACACCTACGCTCACCCTTCCATTCACAAGCCGAGATACATGCCCATACGCCTACCCATCTGTTCACAAATATTCATATTCACACATTCCACCCATTCTCAAACACACACGCATGCTTACACTCACCCCTTCACAGCACAAATGCGCAAATACACATACATTCTTACATGCACTCACATTCAATAAGGCAATTGCAGGGCATTGATGTCCGTACCAATGAGTGGTGGGAGGGAGAAGCACAATGGATGAGGACGGAGCTGGAGGCTTCAGTAAAGAAGCCAGAAATGAAAGATCCTACCTCCTCTTTTGACCAACCGGTGACAGTTATTTTCTAACTAGTTACAGAGAAGGGTGGGGTCAGTGAGATTTGCTGATCCCACCTCGCTCATTGACGAGTTAGGGAAAGGCGATATGAGGAGTCGCTGATAGGGTCAGCCCAAGGCAATTCAGGGATTAAAACTGAAGCTCAAAGGCCTGACTGTCAGTGACACTCCACCTTGTTGTGAGGGGAAGGATCCTTGGAGGGCTTTGCCGGACTGATTTCAGTGACCTCAGGGCTGTGCCTGACCGTCAATGACCTCAGGGCTGTGACATCTTAAGCCCGGAAATCTTGGCTCGGGCTACCGTGCACCTGTGCATGTAAAGTACCTGGCTGCCTGACTCGGACATGAGTGTCTGTCAGGCTGATCTTTGCTCAGTCTGATACTCCTCATGCTTTGAAAAGGAGGTAGCCCCAGATCCAGTTATTGCTGTGAGCATGTGCATAACTTGTGAATGGTAGTTCCTGATGAAAGGTACAATTCACCTGCAGTGTGCGACCCTAAAGGTTTGGTAGCATGGCACTGTATGTTCATCAACACTTTGTATATGTTTGAAAGTGAGGTGGTTTGGTATTGGCATACATTAGCAGAGTAACAATACTGACAATAAGCAATTGCCCATTATGAAACTACCTGGTCGCAGTAGGCACTGAGTAAACATAAAATGCTAATGGGGGAGGCAAGTTCCTCATGACCAGCCCGATTTTGTCTGATACAATTGTTATTGTAATGCACAACACCCCTTAGAGAATGCTGTATGTTTAGGAAACCCTCAGGCTATAAAGCTGCTTCTAAAATGGCACATGTAGGAAGGTAGGATCCTTCTAGCACAGTTACCCCCCACTTTTTGCTTGGTTTTAGTGTTTTTTTTATCTAGTCTGACTGGGATCCCGCCAATCAGGACCCCAGTCACTGTGCTTTATCCCCGAAATTGACATGGTAAGTACTTTTGTATCGCCACAGTTGGCTACTGGTGTATCCAGGGGTCTCTCGTGGGCTGCAGCATGTATTGTGGCACCTATGGGAGTCCACTTAAACTGTGACTCCTTTATGAGTTGGTGACTTCACCTCTCATGACAGATATGTTTCCTTATATCAGAGGTCACTGCACTTGAAACCTATAAGTCACCCCTATGGCAAGCACTTCAGTCCTGTGGACAGGGTGCTTGGTTATAAGTCCTGCATGAACAGGACACCTCTACAAACCCTGAAGTAGATTCTCCAGGCTTTGCGAGTACAGTGAGCCATTTTGATAAATATAGCGTACATCAGCCATTGCAAAATGTCTAACTACATAGTGGCTGCACCAAACAGCCATGTTTGATATCAAACATGTTTGGATCATACCCCAACACCTATGCCAGTGTTGGAAGTATGATCCCATGTACTGGGCGGCTAATTAGGGTACCGCCCCTGTGCTCCTGGTAGCAGTCTTTCAGGGTGTGCTAGCAAGCTAGTGCTGCTGCCGACCACAGACACAATGTTGCCCTCCCGCTGCTGAGCCAAGCTTGAGCGGGGGGAGGTAGAATAGGTTTCCTGTCACAAGTGTGGCCACCTCCCAGAGAGGACGTAGTGTATTGAGGTGGGGGCGCTTGCCAATGCCACCAGACTGCTTTGAGGGCACATTTGGTGTCCTTCTTACATACTTCAGTTTGAGTGCAAAACTGGACAAAGGACATGGGAGTATCCTCCCCTCTGTCAAGCCCCTCCTCTGTGAGGGACCCTTGAGGAGTTCCAACCATTCCTTTAGGGTACTTAAGGGCGTTACAGTGGGTGGATCCTCAGATTTGTCGTGTCTACTCGGACTTCGTTGGACTTCGACTAAGACTAAACCAAAGAAGACTCCTGCTGCTCCTGGTCTCGCTGTTCAAGTCTTCTTCATTGTCTGTGCTTCTTCCAGGTTCTTCAGCAGACCTGTGGGCGTCAAGGACACCCAAAGTAATCTCTTGGATTGATGGAGTCACTCCCCTGCATGTGCAAGCACTGCAACAAAGCTGACTAGGCTGCTGCTTCTGTCTCCCTATCGACTTCCCGAGTCCTAATAACACAGGTGGTGTTTCTGCAAATCCCTCGAGGCCTGACCAGTCCTCTGCAATTTTGAGTTCAGTATCCCTTGTTTGAACTGCTGAGACCAAACCCCTGTGCACTGCATCGATTTGCTGCTGCCAAGGCTTTCTGGCTCTGCACTCCAGAGATATTCGGGCTACAAGAAGCTCCAGCATCTCTCAAGATAAGTGTTGTCAGTGCATCCTCTGCACTGTGGGCCTTCATCCGTGGTCAGATGCTCGAAGTCCTCTTGCCACTCCTGTGCCTTTGGTCTGGGGTCATCCTGAGGGTCTTCTCCTGCTTCAGTGGGCTTCCCTGCTCGCTCGGGCCTGCTCCTACTCTCCTGCTGTTGGTGGGTACCTTGGACCTTGCTGGTCCTAATGTTGATCCTTCTACGTTTTCCATGCCATTTGCGGCTACCAAGGCTTGTTGGTGCTCCCGCCAGACACCAACCTCTTGTCACAGATATCTGACGTGGGACAGCTTGTGTACCGTTTCTTTTCTTCCTCTGCGTCACCTGGTCCTCACAGCTGCAGCAACCAGTTCAGCGTCGACTCTTCAGGACCTCCCAACATCTGCGGGCATTGTATTCGTGCCTCCTGGTCACCTCCGATTTGCATAGACTGTCCCCTCTGCTTGCATGTTCTTCACTTCCAGAATCCACCTTTGGATTCCACCGAACTCCGTCCTGAGCTTCTTCAGGGGCACTTTCTTATAAGTCTTCCATTCTCGTGTACGGAGGCTTCCAACGTCTCTTCACCCTTATGCACCTGGCTTCCCTGGTGTGGTTAACTTTGTTCCCAAGGCTTCCACGGGTGGGGGGTGGGGGGTGGGGGGAGGAGGGCTCTCCATCCTTCTGTCCTCCAAGGGAATTCTTTAGGGTCCTTTGGGAAAGGTTCTTCTCCTGCAAAACTTTAAGAGCGACTTCTCTATTGACTTCCATTTGGCACATGGCTGTGTTCCCCCTCCAGCCTCTATGGGGCTCCTGGGTTCTCTCCTTGGGTAGTTACTTGGGTCACGGGGTCTTCTGGTCCAAGTCCCACCTCCTTTACAGTTCGCATTCCACTTTCTTAGAATATGGTTCGATCACCCCCTGGAGAACACTGTATTTTGTGCTGCTTACCTAATTGCATTTGAAGTATTCTTGTGTATTGGGCTGATATCTCCGGGTAGTGAGTGCTGTGTATTAAGTAGAAGTATTTTTTTATAAATACTTTGTTGTAAGGTGCACGCACCATATACTAAGCCAGCCTCCTGCAGCTTATCTTTAAAGGGAATAGAAATGTAAGTCAATGCTTGGGCTTTCACTGAAATGAGTGATATTGAATCAAAACACTCTCTTCCCCTGCAACCTCCCTTACTCCGTTTTTGAAGCTTTCCATCTTGTAATTCTTCTCTCCCTACGTATTTATGCTTTGATTTTGTGTGCCCCTCTCCAATTTAAATTTGTTGAAGGTAAAACTCTCGAAATAGAGAGCTAATTCTCCTCTGTCCTCGAAGTTCTTCTGCTTGCTGAAGTAAATGTTTTAATTCTGATCAGTTAAACAACTAGTGGAGTGTAAAAATGATATGAAGGCACTAAGCAAGAACCTAGGAGTTTGCAGTATGTACTGTTATATATCGCATTTCTCTTCACAGTTTTGCCATCTATTGTTGAGTGAGGACATTTGCAAGTTGTTCTTCTATAGAATATCTTGGGACTTCTCCCGTTCCCCGCAAGGCACTAGTACAAAGACTCCACCTTGGATTGTTTTCTCCCATTGTTCATGCACATTCTTGTCCAGCTACATCCTGGACCCATTTAACATCAGTTATAGGAAAACCAACATAGGGCTTCGAAGGACTCATCCCCACTGTTGGCACTTTGAATTTGACTCTGACTGGAGGGAGTTTTGTCAAGGATCAGGTTGTAGGAGAATGACTTTGGGATGATGGAAAGGCAGAGATTGGTAAAAGGTTCCTGCAGACGACCTACTGTATAAATCTAGAGCCATGTCTTGGCAGATTTCCTTTTAGCACCTTTGCTCACAAACAAGCCTTTGTACAGGCCACAGGTGATGCAGGTCCTGACAAAGAAAGGTGGAAGATTGATCGTATACCCACAGAGTTAGCAATGTTCCAATTGTTGCTGCCACCATAGCAAAACATTTACAACTGCATCAAAGTATAGCAGATACCGTTGGGAAGATATGGGCACCTCACCAAGTACCTTCTAGAGACTTATAGAAAAAAACGAGGCAAGCAGCCAGATGGGAAGAATGTCTAGAAGGCTGCTGTTCATTGTTCCTTCTGATGCACCTGACACTGCATCAAGGAAACTAAACACCAACATAACCCCTAAGAGTATTGGGGTTCAGGCTTGATTCATGGTCTGTTAATGTTTCCAATTAATGTTCTATTTAGTGTGACGCATCTCTTTGAACTGCTAGTAGACCAGATGCTGAAGCCAATTAAAACAGTGTTAAAGCAATGGGAATACCCAAGATGTAAATGACAAAACGTAGGTTTTGGCTTCAACAATGCACAGGAGTGAAAAGACTGCCACGTCGGCCAGGCTATTAGCAGCACCAGTCTTATCAGGTGGCACAGACTTGAGATGGGGAGAATTTCATGCAAATGGTAGTGGAAGAAGTAGAGGTGGTTGTGGAAAGCTTGCCTCGATGTCCACTGACTTGTTTGTGATCCCCTTTGATCATGCAACACATGTTGAGGAAAGAATTGGGTTATTCCTTCCACACTCAAAGGAAAGCATATCAGATAAGAGGGTCCTCTTGTCTGGCACATCTCCTGCTACCTCTGATTTGTGGTAAATTGACAACACTGCCAGTTCAAGGTACTCTTCTTTGGGCTACCACAGCCCCAGCAGTATTTACAAAATGTCTAATAGTGGTGGCAGCGCATACTTCCTTCACTGCTGTTGATGTGTTTCCATATTTGGATAATTGACTTAGAGCAGCAGCCATCAGCAATGTATAAAACACACACACAGGCTGCAGTGTCACTCCTATATAGGTGAGTGTTCACACTATATGCCAAGAAATCCCATGTCATTCTCTAGCAAATGTAGCAATTTCTGGGATCATATTTAAGTGCTGTGACAGGGAAAGCCTAACCACATCATTTGAGGGTGCCTCTTTTTCAGCAATTATGTCCTGTCACTGTAAAAAAAAGTAATTAAACTGTTGAGGTAGATGGCCTAATGCATAACTTTTGTACCATATTCACATCTGCAAATGTGCCCACTTTAACAGTGGCTAGTGAAGCAGTGGTCACAAGCAGCAAAACAATGGGAAGATCTAGTATTGGTGGAGTCTAGAATTCCACACAGTGACAATTTTGGCCAGATAAATGTCAGAAACAGACAACCACAGCATTTGTCTAAGGTGCCTTGGCTCTAAGTATGACTGGCAGTGTCTGTCTTGCACCAAGATGAACAAGGCAGCCATCCATGCCTGGGAAGCTAAACTCACTGATGCGTCGAAGAAGTGCAAGTCCAAAAATGGTCACAAAAAGTCAAAACATGGGTCTCTGTCGTCTGGCCATTAAGAGTCACACAATGCTCCAGACACTGCTAGCCAACTGAGTCATTCTCCCTCCACGGAACAGATTGTAACATCAGTCCTGCTTTAAAGTGCCTTCTAACTCTGTGGATGTGAGTGATGAGGGTTGCTCCAGTTGGTTTACCGTTGGCAGATCTACCCTCTACACCAACTGTGCTCCTCAACCTTGGACAGTAGCCGACCCCTTTCCCTTCTTCGGCACCACTGGCTCCAGCCTCAGCGATGCATACAGTCCATTCCTTGGTGCCATGCACTGCACCACAACCAAAGCTCTGGCTCTAGTGCCGATGCTGATACTGGTACCTGAAGCGGATAGTTTTATCAAACCCAGAGACCCACGCCTCACCCTCCAGAACTTGATAGTTTGCCCATTCAGGACCATGCAACTACGCCCAACAATACGATGTTGGGAGTGATGACTGAGAGTACGATGATGACCAAAAGGACTATGGCAGTCTCATTGACCTCCAGAAGGCCAGTTGTCTGGACAGTTTGCCAGACATTGGCCTTTCCTCACCAAATCCAACTGTGGCCTCTACGGAGTCCGCTTCCTTCTCTACAGTCATTCGGAGAACGGTGGAGATACTTGACCTCACCTTACCCACTCGAAGTCAAGAGTAAGGTCCTCAATCCAACATAGACCAGCGAATAACCTCACCTCCTGTTAAAGGAGGCCCTGATGGATACTCTGGTGGACACCTGGGCAAAACCAGGAGCTTGCCCTCCAGTTAATAGGCCGATGGCAAGACTGCACAAGCCTGCCCCCATAGACCCGGACTTCCTGCTACAACACCCCACTCTGGGGATCTTAGTGGGCCAAGCATCTGCTACTCATTTAAACCCTAGTGCATTCCTTGCCACTCCCTCTGGCACTGTATCCAAGAGTATAGAGATATTTGCTAAAGGAATGTTCTCCTCAACCAGTCTTGCCCTACATCTCTGAATACAACATGCTTCCTGGGCAGATATTTGCATGTAGTATGGGACGAAGTGGTGGACATCTTTCCAGCTGCTCTTGTCAACACCCATCTAAACTTACAGCGACTGGTCTTAAGCAAGATGCAGAGAAATATTCAATGAAATCCAATCTAGACTCTACTTATTGTCCGGGTAGGGCGGTCGGCCTTATGCGGATTAGCTTCCCGTGTTTGTCATTGGATGTTCAGCTGTCCCTTATTGACATGCCTTTTGACGACTCCAGGCTGTTTGCAGCCCTCAAGTGTTTTATTGAGAGTAAGGCCACTGACCGCTCTCTGGGGTAGCTCCAGCAGTTCCCCAAGCAGCAACACCCCTTTTACAGCTTCGGAAGTATCTACTGGCAGAGGCAGAATGTACCTCAGCAAAAATAGGCCTTTCACCTTTCTGGGTAGAGACAAGGAATCACAACCAGACCATCCAAGCCCCCAGGGTAACAAACGACACCAAATCCTCCCCCAGCAGCAGATGCAAAACCTCTTTAAATCGCCCTCTGAAGTTCCTGATTACCTGGTAGCTCGGTAGAAGACATCACTTTTAACCTACCCGGATGGAGGAACATCCCGTCCAATCAAAAGATGCTTCAGATTACACAACACTGATTCTGTCTACCTTTTCTCTCTTCACTCCTCTTTCCCCCACAAACCACCCACATTACAACAACTCAGAGGGCCGCTTGTCCATACTGCGCAGAGAAGTTAATGCTTTCTTGACCAAGGGAGATACAGCAAGCGCGAGCATCTGAAATCAGGACTGGTTATTACTCCTGCTACTTTCCGGTGATGAAAAATTACAAAGTCCTTTGTCCCATCCTCTGTCTGCTCCTTGAGCTTCTTCCTCCGAAGGACACGTTCAAAATGCTCCCCTATCCTAAGTGCTGTCTGTCCTGGATCCAGTAGACTTGGACTTGCAAGATGCACATTTTTTACATTGCACACATTGGAGTTCCTAAGGCGGATCTCACTCAGAGAAGCCTTCTGCCTGCATTGGTGTCAGGACTCCTGTATGCTTTTCCACCCCTCCCTCTTCTGCGATGAGTGCTGTAGAAAAAATCAAGAAGGATTGAGCCAAGTCCGTCACAATTTTTAGCTTTTGATCTACGCCCATTTTCCCAAACACCCCCAAAAACGGATTGCTGCCATCCTAGCAGCTAGGCATCCATCTACTACAAATATTTACGCAGGAGGCTGGGATAAATTTGTTGTTTGGTATTCCTTCCGAGACCTACAACCACTCAATGCACAGTTATTGGATGTTCTTCTGTTTTGTTTGTCCGTAGCCCAGCAAGGCCTTCCTGTGGCAACTGTTAAAGGTTATCTTTCGGTCTTCTTAAATTTACCAGATCAGCCATAATTCTTCAAATCACCTTTTGTGGTGCGTTCTTTGAAGGGGCTGATCCACATGTTCCCCTCAACTGTTTGTGATGCTGCAGTGAGACCTACATTTGATACTCCATTACCTAACACGTACCCCCTTTTAAACTAATGCACAGCTGTCCTCTTTGCTTACTACACATTGCTATAACATTGGCCAGCCAAGTGCGTGAAATCCAGACATGGTGTATGGTGACACAACAAACATCTTTCTTTTCAGACAAATTGGTCCTCTTAACAAAAGCAGCATTCCTTCTTAAAGGTAGTCCCACCCTTCCACATAAGGCAGTTTATCACCTTGCAGACTCTTTATGCACCGCCTCACCTTCCAAAAAAAAAGCGGCTCCATCGTTCTAACCCTCAAAGGGACCTCAGCTTCAATGTGGATCGGACCAGATAATAAGATAGACAACTTTGTCTTTTCCCTGGAGCAAAGAAGGGCAAAGTGACACAGAAGAGAACCATCTAACATGGATTGCGTGATGCATCAAGATGTATGTGGTAAAACAACCTGCATAAAGCGAGTGCTGTCAATCTTATAGAGCAACGTCACCCCTCCACAAGGTAACGAAGCACTACTGTATGGATTGCTACGTCTGACGGTAAGTGCACTTCACCCAATCTATCCTGTAGGATTTCCTGGTCTGAGCCATCCCCAGACCCACCACCTGGTGTGTTAATTCTTTGGTATCTATTCACATGATGAGGCATCTGCAGTTTGAAGTCTCTATTAGAAGAGCAAGTTACTTACCTTTTGCAACTCCTTTTCTGGTACAAACTATCTAAACGCAGATTCCTCACCGATCCACCCGCCTTCCCGTTCTGTAGAATAGACTCATACAGTCGATTAAAAAAGATACTAATGTGGGTGTTAGACCTGGTACGATTGGCGTGAGTCTCCCTTCCATTTTTCACTCTGGTCTCCTCTGTTTTTGATATGTTTTTGCTGGTTAGATGCTTTGGGCACTGTGCCACAGTGCAAGTGCTCCTGATTGTACATTATTGTAATGGATTAGTGATTCCATGATTGGCTTATTTGATTTACTTGTCAGAGCCTAGTACAGTGCACCATGTGTCCCCAGGGCCTGTAGATCAAATGCTGCTAGTGGGCTTGCAGCACTGATTGTGCCAACCACAGAAGCAACTTGTAAAGTGTCTCAGGCCTGCCATTGCAGAGCCTGTGTGCAGTCTAGTGCTGCCATGTCGACTTGGTAAGTGTAACCAGGGCCAGACTGGGAATCCGAACCGGCCCCGGCAAAGTGCTCGGCTGGCCCCCGGGGGGAGGTCTGAGCTCTTTGCCGGGGCCGGTTTTCGGCCGATTTTGTTGCAGGTCCGATTTTGCAGCTATGCTGCATAAATAGCCCTGTAGCAAAACCGGCCCCCTGGGGCCTAAAACCGGCCCCCACCCGTGCAGCGCACCAGGGGATTGCCCCGTGCCCGCAATGGCCAGCCCGGGCCGGAGTGTAACTACTTACCAATCCCTAACCCTTCCCTTTTCTACACGTTAGCCACCCCTAAGGTAGGTCCTAGGGCAGGGTGCATTGTATGTGAAAGGGAGGACATGCCCTGGTGTGTGTAGCATGTCCTGATAGTGAATTACAGCCCATTTCAGTTTTCACAATTGCAAGGCTACCTGTCCCCATAGGCCAAAATGGGCAGTTTGATTATAACATCTTATAATCCTAACTGCCCCAGCGAGCATGGTAGAAAAACGAATTTAGTATGCCTGACCTCAGAATGATAAAATACATCTTTTAGTAAAGTTGGTTGTAACATTCTGTGTTTGAAAATATCACTTTTAGAAAGTAGGTAATCTCTTGCGTAAACCATGCAGCCTGCCTCTGCTAGGTTGTGTTTTGCACGTCTGGTTTGAGAGTGACAGGGATGAGGGGGCTCCAGGTGGCAGTGTGAGTCCACACTAGGCTGAATAGACCTATCTGCATTGGGAGTGGTGGGAGGAGAAGCGCCGGGGCCAGATTGGTGTATGAGTACTTTTGAGGAGCTCCTTGATTTGTTTGCATGGGAGCACTTGTCAGGTAATTGTTTTCCAGAGCTACGCAGCACCTTATTGATAGCAAGCTAACTAACCCCTGGAAGCTTGCTGAGGAGGCGGACTTTTGGGTGAGTACCCGGGTCCACAAGGTCATGTGGTAGACTCTGCCAAGGGTGGGCAGGGTCCCCAGTAGAAGAGTGGGGGGAACAAGGGTAAACTGAGGGAGTTCCAGAAAGGGCCCCAAAGTATTTCCCCATGGAACCAAGGTAGGAGTTCCCCGCCTCCCCCTGAGAAGTCAAAACCCCGACAGGTAAACCTGTTCACAGGGAAACACCTACATGCTTTCAGTGAAAGCAAGTGGGGCACTGTTGGTATTATCCCCAGTGTCCCCAGAAGGACCACAATGCACCATCCTGTGTACCACCCTGTCAAATGGCAAGTGTAGTCCTGGGAGGGGAGGAGAAGGGTGCCCAAGCTGTGTGGGGTCCCGCAGAAATGCCCCTAGTCTCTTTAGGAGATTGTGAGATGGGTCCTAGGACCCAGCTGCCTGATGACACTAAAAAATACAGGTAGTTGGTGACTAGCAATGGCCATAGGGTGGAGGGTCTGAGAAACACTGGGGCCAGTGTGGCAACTGTCAGTTGTCAGCTGGTGTCTCAGGAGCAGGTGATTCCCCCTTGCATTCTTCTCTGTAGTTGCCATGGACCACTCAGAGAGCCACTGTGAGGTGGCCCAGGTTCACTTTGAGTGGGGGGGGTTCCTCAGGTACTCCCCAAGTAGCTGGGTGGCCAACCAAGCCTGTGGATTGTCTGTTGGGCAATGATTTAGAGAGATCCCCTTGGGCTAAGGTGGAGAAGTCTCATTTAGAGATGTTGGGTCTGCCTGAGTGGGTGTGTGTGACCACTCTGTCTACGGCAGCCAATAAGGGTGTTCAAGAGGTACTGCAGCCTGAAGGTATCGCCCAGCTCCCTGCTGTAAAGAGAAGAGGTAGTGGGCATGGAAAACCAGCTCCCATAGTTCCCACGGTCCAGGAGGAGGCAGACCTTGAGGGGGATGCCCTGAAACCTACAGAGGGACTTGCCTGAGCGGACCCATTGGCAGCAAGAAGGAGGACCCTCCAGGGAGGAATTCTGTGCAGAGCGAAGTGCGCTTCTCTTGTGGGTTTGCCACAACAGGCCACAAACCAGGCAGCAGGTGGACAGTCTGGTTTACATTGGATCTACTGGGAGAATGACCTCCTGTATAGCAAGGCCAAGGCTGCTCAGCCTGGGTCAGCCCGTGTGCTGGTGGTGCCCCAGGACTTCTGAACCTTCCTACTGGGTTTTGTTTATGATGTACCTTTAGCTGGACATCTGGGGCAGGATAAGACCTGTGAAATGCTTGTCACCCTCTTTTATTGGCCCCAGATACGCAAGAGTTCAGACACTCATTGTAGGACTTCTCAAATTTGCCAGGCAAGTCAGAAGAGAGAGTAAGCACAAGGATCCTCTCCAGCCCTTCCCTGTGGTCAGCACTCCCTTTGAAAGGGTGGACATTGACATTGTAGGGCCTCTGGACCCCAAGACAGCCATGGGCAACAGGTTTATCCTGGTCTTGGTGGACCATGCTACCCGGTACCCAGAAGCCATCCTGCTCAGGACAGTGACTGCCCCCGTGGTGGGACATGTACTGATGGGGATTTTCTCCTGTGTGGGGTTCCCCAGAGAGGTGGTGTCAGACCTTGCTACAAACTTCATTTCTAAGTATATGAAGTCCTTGTGGCAGGAGTGTGGAGTAACTTATAAGTTCACCAGTCCTTACCACCCCCAAGGTAATGGGCTGGTTGAGAGATGCAACCGGACCCTCAGAGGCATGATTATGGGTCTTGAGGAACCTATGAGGCATAAGTGGGACGTCCTCTTGCCATGCCTTCTCTTTGCTTACCCTGTGGTTACACAGAAGTCCTTAGGGTTCAGTCCCTTTGAACTGCTATATGGACACCCGGTAAGAGGACCTCTGAGTCTGGTTAAGGAAGGCTGGGAGAAATCTCCCAGGAAACCTCCCCAGGATGTATATCGCTACATGCTGGCCTTCAGGAACCAGACTAGGTGATTCAGACATCTCGCTCAGGCGAATCTGGAAGCCAGCCAGGAAGAGATGAAGCGGTGGTATGATCAGAATGCCACTCTGAGCTTCAACCTGGTCCGAAAGTTTGGGTCATGGCCCCAGTGGAGCCCTGCGTGCTCCAGGATAAGTGGACCGAACCATTTGAGGTGGTGGAGCGCAAGAGTGATGTCACCTATTCGGTGAACTTGCGGTCTCCCAGGAACCCCTTGCGGGTCCTGCATGTTAACCGCTTGAAGCCCAACTTAGAGAGGTCCAAAGTGGGCATGCTCCTAGCAACAGATGCTGGAACGGAGGAGGAGACTGAGCCTCTTCCTGACTTCCTGTCTGCAACAGAGGAAGATGGGTCAGTGGATGGTGTAAACCTCTCTTCCACCCTGACCCCTGAGCGGCAGAATGATTGTCACCAACTGTTGGGACAATTCTCTGATTTGTTCTCCCTGGTTCCTGGTGTCACTGAGTGGTGTATCCATGATGTAGACACTATAGACAGACCTCCTGTTAAGCACAAGCCTTACAGAGTGACTGACCGGGTCAGAGCTTACATCAAGGAGGAGGTCTCCAAGATGTTTGCCTTAAGGGTGATTGAGTCCTCTAACAGCCCTTGGGCCAGCCCAGTGGTCTTGGTCCCAAAGGCTGCCGTGCCTGGTGTGACACCCGAACCCCGGTTCTGTGTGGACTACCGAGGACTCAATTCAGTCGCCAAGACTGACGCGCATCCCATCCGCAGAGCTGGTGAGCTTATTGATTATTGATCGGCCGTTGCACGGTACCGCAGCACATTTGATTTGATGTCTGGGTACTGGCAGATGACCTTGACTGATGGGGCCAAAGAGGTCAGCTTTCTCCACACCAGATGGGCACTACCAATTCTGGGTTATGCCCTTTGGGATGAAGAATGCCCCTGCCACCTTTCAGAGGTTGGTCATCCAGGTGTTGGCTGGACGGGAAGATTTCAGTGCTGCCTACCTGGATGACATTGCAGTGTTCAGCGCCAGTTTGGAAGAACATCTACGCCACCTCTGGAAAGTGTTGATGGCGCTGCGCAGAGCAGGCCTCACCATCAAGGCGAGTAAATGCCAGATCTGGCAGGGTTCCGTGGTGTACTTGGGGCACCAGGTAAGAAGCGGCCATGTGGCGCCCCTACAACCCAAGATTGATATCATCCTGGCATGGTAACCCCAATACCCAAACACAGGTGAGAGCCTTTTTAGGACTCGCAGGGTACTACATGAGGTTTGTCAAGGGGTATGGCAATATTGTTGCACCTTGGACTGAGCTGACTTCCAGGAAGCAGCCCAAGAAATTGAACTGGACTGACACCTGTCAGAAAGCTTTTGACGCCCTGAAGGCTGCCATGTGCACAGCACCCGTGCTTCAGGCACCCAACTTCTCAAAGGAATTCATTGTCCAAACAGACGCTTCAGAGCATGGTGTGGGGGCTGTGCTTTCACAGATCAATGGGGAGGGCTTAGACCTACCTGTAGCCTTCATCAGTAGGAGGTTACTTCCACAGGAACAGAGGTGGAGTGCGAGGCATTTGCTGTGGTCTGGGCACTGAAGAAGTTGAGACCATACTTGTTTGGGACTCACTTCGGGTTCAGGCAGATGACAGGCCCCTCAGATGCTTGATGTTGATGAGGGGTGAGAATCCAAAGCTGTTGAGGTAGTCCATTTTTCTACAGAGGATGGACTTCATTGTTCCGCCTTAGTGAAGAGGACTCCCAAGAGGTTGGGTAGTTCACCCCACATTTAAGCTGGAGGGAACGTGTGTTAGACCTGGTACCATTGGTGTGAGTCTCACCTCCATTTTTGTTATATGTTTTTGCTGGTTAGATGCTTTGGGCACTGTGCCACTGCTATTCAGTGCCACAGTGCAAGTGCTCCCTATTGTAAATTATTGGAATGGATTAGTGACTCCATGATTGGCTTATTTGATTTACTTGTCAGACCCTAGTACAGCGCACCATGTGTGCCCAGGGCCTGTAGATCAAATGCTGCTAGCGGACTTGCAGCACTGATTGTGCCACCCACAGAAGCAGGCTAGTAAAGTGTCTTAGGCCTGCCATTACAGAGCCTGTGTGCAGTCTAGTACTGCCATGTCGACTTGGTAAGTGTAACCACTTACCAGTCCATAACCCTTCCCTTTTCTACATGATATCCACCCCTAAGTTAGGCCCTAGGGCAGGGTGCATTGTATGTGAAATGGAGGACATGCCCTGGTGTGTGTAGCATGTCCTGATAGTGAATTACAGCCCATTTCGTTTTTCACTATTGCAAGGCTACCTGTCCCCATAGGCCAGAATGGACAGTTTGATTATAACATCTTATAATCCTAAGTGCCCCAGCGAACATGGTAGAAAAACTAATTCAGTATGCCTGAACTCAGAATGATAAAATACATCTTTTAGTAATGTTGGTTGTAACATTCTGTGTTTGAAAATACCACTTTTAGAAAGTAGGTAATCTCTTGCGTAAACCATCCAGCCTGCCTCTGCTAAGTATTGCACGTCTGGTTTGTGAGTGACAGGGATGAGGGGGCTCCAAGAGGCAGGGTGAGTCCGCACTAGGCTGAATAGACCTATCTGCATTGGGAGTGATGGGAGGAGTAGCGCCTGAGCCAGAATAGGGCTGTGCCTGCCTTCCACAATGCCGGCTCCACCTCCTGTGGTGTCTGTTGACCCTGGCCCACACTGACAAAGGAAGAAGTTGTGCACTGGCAGAATGCACCCAGAACTGGTTTGGACTAGGTACAGACACTCTCTGCCTTCAGAGACAAATGATTTGTGTGTATAAAAAGGGGGACCCAGACCCCAGAACTTTAGATCACTTCTGGACATCGGACCTTTTGCCAAGGAGGAGAATCAGAGAATCTGCAGGAGTTTATGACTACCTCTGTGCCAGTGTGTTGCTTTCTGGAGTGGGCCTGCAGTGGTACTTTATTGTCAAGGAAAGGAGAACGATTTTTATTTGCAACTTTCATCATCTTGAAGAAGAATCTCCAAGGGCTTGAACTATGCTTGCCTCCTGCTGACGTCTCGGGGATACAAGACTTCACCACCAGCTCCCCCTTGAATTTCCTTGCTGGGAATTCTGTTTGCAGAAGCCTGCGTGTTGTTGGGATCTGGAAGCACAACTCCACAAGAAGCGTGTTGTACCCGCAGCTGTCGCATCATCGGAGAAGCATGTCGCCACCACAATGGCTGGCGTCGCATCCCAGAGTAGTGTGTCTCCGCCACAGTCGTGTGTCATTGCATCATCGGAGAAGTGTCGCTACCGCAAGGGTCGCCGTCGCATCACCGGAGAAGCGTATCACAGGGCCTGTCGCGGCTCCAAAGTTAGAGTCGCTGCATGGCCGTCGGGTGTTAACGCATCGCCTTCACATCGGCGCATCGCATCAAGGGCGCCATCTTCTCAGATCATAGCATCGCATCTAGGCGCCATCTTGTCGCACCGCAACCGGGCCTCACCACAAGATTGTCACATCACCTCCTCTCCAGTAAGGAACAGACGTATCGCCTACTTTGCGCAAGCACTGAGGAACAGACTCATCGCGTCCCCCGAAGCAAGGAACCAACGCATCGTTCTCCCTGCGAACCTTTTGTTTATCTTGCTTGGCGCATCTAAAGGTACTTTGTGAGAAACGTGTTGCGTTTACCATCTTAAGTGAACTAAGCTATTTCTACCATCTTAAAGTCATTTTCTTAATACTGTATTATGGATTTTCACTATTTGGTTCTCCTGTTAAGTCTATATAAAGAATACTTATTTTTTATAAAACCTGTGTTGTCCATCTGTGGTGTTTACACTGTATTTGTTCACAAATGCCTTATACACTGCCTCAGTGTTAAGCCTTCCTGCTCGTGCCAAGCTACCACAGGTTTGAGCAGGAGTGTATCCCCTACCTCTGACTAGGAACAAGAGTCTCTATTTGGACTAAGTTGCAAATCATTGCCAACTAGAGACCCTCAGTTCTAACAGTGGGAGTCTGCACACTGCCATATTCTGATTTCAATGGCTGCGCGATTTGAAAAACTGATCTCAACGCACAGAGGTGGCACAAATATAGTGGCCCCATGTCTAATATGGGACAGACCCGCCCGACTACTACTACTACTACTACTGACAGACAAAGGAATTGCTATCAAAGTTTCAGGATTCTGTCGGACATCTGGAGGAAATTCACATGGTGAGGAATATGCAGTTAGTTTCTACCATACAAAGCATTACTCAAGGCAAGTAACCTGTTCATTAGGTTACATTTAGCATCTGAAACTGCATTTGTGCAAAGCATACATCTGTTTACAATACCTGTTATTAAAGCCCTCCTTGTGGAACCTAAGGTTATTTCCTCCAAGAATACCACCAGTCCAACATCTCCCAGCTCACCACCTCTGAAAGCCTTGTGGTCCAGGCCTAAACCGCCAGGATATATCCTGGCAGGTTTCCCTCCACACCACTGTAAAGGGTATCCAAGTCTGGATACCTTTGCCAAGAGAATTCCCTTGCACTATAGTCCGTCAACACTGCGTGCTTATTGGGCTGTTATTGCCACACCGTGGGATATGGTTGGGCAAGTGCTGCCTATGGTCCTGGAGGAGACCGGGCCATATTCTCCGAAGCTGTTGCTGATGGGAGAGATGTAGCAAAGTTCACCATCAGATGCTAATTGGATATGACTGACTCTGTGTATAAGCATTGCTTCCATGGTGGTGTTTAGATGTCATGCCTTGCTGGGTAAAATAGGCTTTTTGCAGGATCGGACTCGCCTTTTTGGCGACAAGGCAGATTTGGCTCTAGAACATTTTAAGGACAGTAGGACCAACCGTAGGTCGTTGGGGCCAACCATGGTCTAGTGACATCCAGTCCCCCTTCCGTAGCCATGGTAGGGGATATCAGCCTCATCCATTTCCCCCAAGGCAACATAGCGTGAGCTTCAGGCTTTGGCATCCAAGCCTCCTTATCTGAACATCTACCCAGTCAAGCTGCCTCTTCACACTAGAGCTTCCTTTCTGCCGAAAGTTGTCACTCCTTTCTATGTAGGCCAGCCCATCACCCTGCATCGTTTTTACCTTCCGCCACCTACCTCTAAGAAAGAGGAGAGAATTTACTGACTGGACCCAAAGAAAATTTTTTGTAGTTCTACCTTGACTGTAGATAAGTGTTCCAGGTGGACAACCAACTTTTCGTGGGTTATGTCGGAGCGGAGAATGCTATGCTGAACAAACCATCTCCCGAAGGATCGTGCTCTGCATTATGATCTGCTAAGCACTGGCCAAGAAGCAAACCCTCAGGTTTTAACAGATCTAAGGTTGCGACCACTAAGTTATCATGCAGAGTTCTGGTCCTGGATATCTGTCAGGGCAGCAACGTTTGCTTCTCTCCATACATTAAGGAAGTATTACTGCCTGGACAGTCGGGACGGGCACCTGGCACTTTGCTTGTTCGGTCCTGCAGGACTTCTAGTATTAATCAGTTTTGCAAAGTGAAGTATGGCTTGGGTATCTATATAATGAGGGAATCTGTGGTTAGAAGTCTATCAGAGAAACAAGTTACTGTTAACACCTTATCTGATAGAGACTGTCTAGTCCCAGATTCCTTACCAACCCGCCCATCATCCTCGCTCTGTGATCGGAATTCTAGACACAGGACTGTCCCCTTTCAGGACCCTAGTTTTCCACACCAGTGGTCTGTGTTCTTCATGGTTTCACACTCCTGGCGCAAAAAGTCGGAAAAAGAAACTGACGCTAGCAAGCTATGGTGGGGCCTATTTAGGCATTGTGCACATTTCATCTGGTGAATCATCCTAGATCCCAGACTGAAATCTTGTTCAGAGTCCACTACAGCGCAACCAGTTCCTGCCAATCTGATTCAGACAAAACCCTTCCTCTGCCATGGAGCCATCTTTTGTTGCTCCACCAGTTTTTTCAGGTCTTACTCTGTTCCGAGTTTGCAGCCACTTGGAGAACACAATGGGGATGATTTACCCCACATTATTCTGAAGTGTTTGGATTTGTATTTACAACAGGACATAGTATCAGGACAATCTTTGCTTACCCCCCTTCTTCCCACCCAGCCCACCCCCCCCACACACACCGCACCATACACACACCGCACCATACACACACCGCACCATACACACACCGCACCATACACACACCGCACCATACACACACCACACCCCACACACATAATATATACACACATGCACACACGTTTCCTTTCCAGTAGTCCTTAGTTGTGCTGGTTTGGATTCTACAGGTTGCTTGGGACGAACAGCTGGCACTTGTCGTGTTCAGTCACCACGCATTGACATCCATAGCCTTCTCTGGAGGTGTACAGGCATCCCTCATCGGCATGCATTTTGATGAGTCCTGCTTATCTGAAAGAAACAGGTTAGTGTAGGAAGGTGGATACCTGACTATGGTTACCCCAGATTTTTTGCCTTGTGTTTAGCTGGTTTTCGACTTAGTAGGCCTGGGATCCTGCTAATCAGGACCCCGGGCTATCTGCTCTCACTGTAAAATGGACTCCATGTACTCTAGGTACATCTCCAATTGGATGTTGGGTCACCTTATGAGCCCCTGTATAGTGTACTATAGGTACCCAGGGCATAGGTGCATCCAAGGCCTACCAGGGGCTGCAGTATGTATTATGCCACCCCTGGCTGGCCACCCAAACTGACACAACTGGCTGATCACTCAGCTGGGGCAAGGTAGTGTAATCGCCCCTTGCTTAGGTATATTATTCCTATATCTAACCTTATATCTAGACACATATATACCTATAAGTCACTCCTATGGCAGGCCTTAACAATCCTGGAGGCAGAGTGCTTGGTTTTATGTGGGATGGTGCTCTAGCATGAGCTGAGCCTGTCTGCAGCTTTCAGAACGATGTCCTTGTATGCCATATACTCTAAGTGCATTATGAACCTCGCGGTTAAATGCTAACTTTGGTTTGGCTTTATCAAAACATGTCGTGTAAGGTGTCATACACTTTGGAAAACTACCCCCTCGCCAGTTCTGGCGACTGGGATAGCATTCCACCCTTCTAGAGGGAGAAGACATGTTACTTCCACTAATCCCGGTTAAAGTTAACCAGAGCCTCAGCATCACAAAATGGATGCTGCTGCCACAGACATAAGTCTGACCTCCTGCTGCCGGGAGTCCTTCCAGTCACGGAGGTTTGGACAATAAGTTTCCTGCCTGGGAAGGTGCGAGCACCACCCCAGACAGGACTTTGTGTATTGGAACAGGGAGGGCTGAATAGATTGAGACACTGCCTGGGGAACACTAGGTGCTCCTTGCATACCCCAATTCAAACCGGTTGCTGGGGCACTTCAGCCCCCAGCTCTGGCGCGAAACTGGACAAAGGAAACCCCTTCCTGGTCCCACCCATAGGAGGGACCTAGAAAGTAATCCAGCCCCTTTTAGTTGTATAAAGGTAGGAGCTGAGTCCTGAGACTTTAGATTAATCCTGAATCGAAACTTGACAAGAAACTCTGGGCCTTCGACATTCTGCTGAAGACTGAAGAATCTCCCTCGTGGCCAAGGAGTGACCACCCTGGGCAACCAGGCACCATCCAGCAAATCAACGGCTTGCTTTGTCGACGTTTCCCGTTGGAACCCGAGCACAGAGCCTGACAAGACCCAGACTTCCAGACCTCTCTGATACCTCTCTTCAGAACTGCAGCATAGCTGAGATCCGTGGAGGCGACGAGACACGTGGGACTGGACATCTTGAAAAGCCTGCAACTTGCTAACTGTGCAGCTCCTGAGGCCTCCTCGAAGCTGTGCACTGGTGATTGAGAAACCCCGAACCAGAGCTCCACCTGCACCGAAGATCAGCCCTCCACACTCCACGAGCTCTGCGTGGGACCCTTCTGCTTGTGTTTTGCTCGTCGCGTTGTCCGGTTGCTGGCCCGTTGGCTAGTAGCCTCTGTGACGACAATCCTTTTGAACCACCTCGCTGGTCTCGTTGCTCCAGACTGGCCTTTGCTTCCCTGCAAAGGTGAAGCACCTCAGACCTTGCTGGTCTGCACCAGAAGCCTTTGTTGTATCCTGCGCGGGTTGCCTTTGCCAAGGCTTGTTGACTCCAATCCGGTAGTCGACCCATCCATCTGCAAGAATCTTCGTGGGACAGCTCGACTCCACCACCTGGTCGTCGTCGACACCTCCTGGTCCACATGGCTGCAAAGACCAGCTTCAAGACGGCACCTGATTGCTCCTCGACGTCGTCTGGTTATTCCTGGTTCCACCCGGTCACTGGCTAGGGACCCAGACTCTGTCCCCTCTGCTTTCAGGTCCTCTTCATCCTCGATCCACCCGGACATCTTCCTCCTGGTCGCCTGCAGCATCTTTCTCTAAGGCTCCATAGGCTTCAACAGCGAAACCCGACACATCTTCACACCTATGCACCCGCCGTCCGTGGGTGAGGTATCGCGAGTACTTCGGTGTTCCCGAGGGTATTGACTATCCAAATGTCTAGGTTTTTAGTTGTTTCCTCCTAGCTAAACCGTAAGTGTCCTAAATCTAACTTCTAAGTTCCCATTGACTTTGCATTGACTCACGTGTGTGTGTGAAGACACTGCACGCGCCGCCTGTTGGCCTCCTACTCCTAACCTAAGGTTCAGATAGTGTAGCCCCAGTGATTCTCTAGGCCCTAGGCCTTTCCTTTTCTCGTGACGTGGTACTTATACCACCTTCTCAATATATGGTTTGCTTCGCCCCTAGGGCCTAACTGTAATTTGTGCAACTTAACGTATTCTGACTAAGTATCTTGTGATGTGCTTTGGACTCTGATCTCAGAAAGAGTTCAGAGGAGTGTGTTAGTTAGTAAATAAATAAATATATATATATTATATATATCCTGTGTATTGTCCTTTGATTTGATATTCAAGGGGTTACATATGGTAAAACAGCTGGCTTTACACGCCCTCAAGAGTCTTTTAGCATACGACTGTTCTGTCCACGCTACCACTAAGATAGCAGGTCTATAAGGTTGACTTACAACCATCACCATAAGGCTTGTTTGGACTGGTGCAAGGTGTTCACTAGAATAGTGAACATCATATACCAGGCCAACTTCGCACATTGGTGTGCAGCGGGTGGGATTAGAGATTGCTGTTGTTTTACCACTTGTAATCTTGAGATCATTTGAAAGATCACATAGGTACCTGTAGGTACATATAAAAACAAGTCTTAGTATACCTAAGTTCTACTGAACTTAGCTGTTGTAGAACCTGGGCCTAGCACACCCTGACTACAACTCCTAGAAACAAATAGTGTAGGTAGGTGAAACACCACACCTCACTAGAAACCATGTCTCAGATAGTGAACCCCGGTGGTTCTCTGCCTGCAGAGGTAGATCCCTTGAGGACTGCTTCGAGATATGAAGCCTTAGCCTTCCAAGAATTGAGACAATTGTGTATTTCTAGAAGGCTAAAACAGGGTTCAAACCCTACCCTCAAATTCCTAATTGAGCTCTTAGAAGAGTATGATGCTCAACAGCCACCTAAGACAGGTGATTCAGGCAGTGCAGATGAAGTCTTTCCCTCCTCAGATGATAATGCTGATACTATTGTACCAGATGAGGAAGAAGAGGGGGTAGAAGAGGAAGATTCTGATCTTGACGGCCAACTTCCCACAGTATTAGATTCCTTACCTTGGAATATCCCCAGGCGTCAGACTGGATCTGGAAATTTTTGCGTAGCAGTACCCTTTGCACGTCGTTGGGCGTCGTCTGCGGCTCTGCGTTCGGCGTCGTGGGTGCCGGAATGACTTAGCCGGAGTACTTAGACGCCGCCCTCGCGCGCTGACGTCAGTTCTTCTTTTTTCCGTGCCAGCAAACGCCGATCCAGAAAGTGGTACCCTTAGTCAATTTTTGAGTAAACTTTTTAGATCATTTTTGATCTACTTCGAGGTCTATTCGACTCAGACGGTGCCGGTAGGGATGCCCGGGTTCAAACCCTGCGCCGACTGCGACCAACTGATGTCGGTTACCGACCCCCATCGCCAGTGTCTTAATTGCCTAGGCCTCGACCATGACGACAAGGCCTGTTCCGACTGTCGAGCCCTGACGTCTAAGGCTAGGCGGGAGCGGTCCCGCAAGCGGCTTGAGCTCCGGCAGTCAGCCCCGCCCCGCTCGAGGTCCCAGTCCGCGAGGAGGTCGAGGGACCGGTCGCGGGGTCGGAGCCACCATGGCTCAGGGAGTCGTCCACGGTCTTCAGGCTCCTCAGGTAAGCACAAGAAGTCGAAGAGACGTCATCGCTCTTCCGCCTCCCACCCCTCCACCCCCTCGGATGCTCGCGCGGCCGGGGTTTCGGGCGACACCGCCCACGCGGCTCCGCCAGAGCCGCGTGCGTCGCGGCCTACTCCATACCCGACGGTCCCTGGGCAGCACGCGACGCCGGAGGAGGTCGAGGCCTTTCTCTCGGCCATGAGGTCGCTCACTCCTCCGTCGGGCTCCGCGGCGCCTTCGGGCTCTGCAGCCCTGACCGGGAGTCCCAGCGGGTCGGGTGCTTCGGCCCCGATGCCGTTGGGTGCTTCGGTCCCAATGCCGCCGGTGACTACGGTCCCGGCGCCACTGGCTCCCGCAGGATCCGGATCCGGGTCGCCGCCGGTCAACCTCGCCGGCCCCTATGGTGCTGCCCCCGGCGGCGCCTTTGGGCAGCACCGTCCCCGATCTGTCCCTCGATTCGGGTCCGGCGCCGTATCCTACGCCGATGGGAGATTTCTACTTCTATGTCCCGGCCCCATCCTTTGGTCCTGTGTATCAGGAGATGGGTGGTGAGGGGGATTGGGAGGGGTCTGAAGACCCTCTGGGATGGGAGTGTCAGTCTTACCAGGACTGGTCAGGAGAGCTAGGGGACGCCAGTGGTCTGGATACCTCGCCAGGCACTGGTTTTGTCTCCCCTAAGGGAGCAGCTTATAATGTGGTGTTGACGCGGGCAGCGGGCAGCCAAAGCCTTACATCTTGAGCTCCCCGTCGCGGCCATGAGGACTAACCTTCTCACTGAGGTCCTTAAACCGCAGGCAAGCTCGGCCGAGCCTCTACTGCAGTTTAATGAGGTCTTATCTGATGTTCTTTTGGGCACCTGGTCCAGGCCTGTTACAGGTCAGCCTGTAGATAGGAACGTGGCCAGACGCCATCGCCCGGCTCCGGGCGACCCTACTTTCCTGTCCAGCCACCCCACCCCCGAGAACCTGGTCATCCAGGCCTCTAACTCCCAGACCGTGTTCCCGATGGCTCCCCCCGATCGGGAATCCAAGAGTTATGAGCTGTACGGAAAGAAAGTATTCTCATCCTTAAGTTTGAGATTGCGGTCAGTCAACACCGCATGCCTCTTGGGCCGCTACACCCACTCTCTGTGGGACACGGTGGCGGACGTGCTGCCACAATGTCCGGAGGAGGGCCGGACTAAACTCACCCAAGCCCTTGCGGAGGGTCGAGATGCAGCACGGTACTCCATCCGGTGTGGGCTGGATACCAGGGACTCACTGGACAGAGCGATGGCAACAACGGTGGCGATTCGTCGCCAAGCCTGGTTGAGGTCCGCCAACTTCTCCGCTGATGTCCAGAACACTCTTATGGACATGCCGTTTGAGGGCAGTCGCCTCTTTGGCGACTAGGCAGACCATGCGCTTGAACGCTTTAAGGACTCCAGGGCTACGGCCAAATCCTTGGGCCTCTCGGCCCCGCGCCAGCAAACTGGTGCCTTTCGCTCCTTTCGTGGCCAAGGAAGGGGCGCCCCCACACTTGCTGCCAGCCAAGCGCCGCAGTCTAACATCCAGCGCGGTGGTGGCCATGGAAACCGCCGTGTCGGCGGTCGGGGACAACGGCGCGGCCAGTCCACTCCTGCCCCTGCAGCATCCGCCTCAAAACCTTCCTAGTCTGAGCTTTCAGGCACATGTGACGTCAGTGGGAGGCAGGGTTCGCCATCACCACCTCCACTGGCGCACTGTTACATCGGGCAGGTGGGTGCTGCAAATTGTCCGAAGGGGCTACTCCCTCCCCTTCGAGGTGACCCTTCCAGCCATGCCACCGCAGTACCACCGCGTGTCGGGGGATCACTTGACACTTCTCAGAGAGGAAGTTACGGCACTCTTTGCCAAGGGGTCCATAGAGCGCGTTCCTGGGCCAGAAGTAGGGTGTGGTTGTTACTCCCACTACTTTCTGGTACCCAAGAAGGGCAAAGGGGGCCTGTGGAAAAGTAAATTTTGCCATGTTATATGTGCCTACGTGTTCCCCATGTTATGTCATATGTGCATGATCGATATGCATGTATTCCCCTCTGATCGATTAAAGACGCAATTACAGTTGTGTCCATCTCTAGTATGCCAGTTTCCAGTTTTCGTGAATATAACGAATATCAGGCCTATGTAAAGCTACGTTGCCACGTTTTACAGTGTGCACGTTAATTCATTGAATTGTCCCCGTTTCTAGGCCTCAAAAGGGCCCGGACTCAGATTCAGCTCCTGTTTCCTGAACTCTCCGAGGAGCGATACAGCCCCCACCTGTATCCCTGACCCTTCACTTACTTTCATGCCTCGCAGTGCCCGGCTAGGCCTGGCTCTGCCTCCCAGTCTGCCAAGAGTATGTTATGTTTCTAGTTATCAGTCCAGCCCTCCTTCTCTGCATTCCTAAGCTACTGAATCGCATCAATAGTTTCCGTCATGGTCTAGCCTTTGTCTCCATGTAAGAGAAATACTGTATTCATATTCATAGAATATTCCTCGCACATGCAATACATTTAGAATAATGCATGCACCAGTCTTAGTGTCTGTTAGCCTTTACCCTGATAACTTTTGGATTCTATCAACATGTACTATAAACACCAGATACTAGATATGCCTAGGTACATGTCGCTCTGACCCTCCAGACTTTCGTCTCCTCTTCTAGTGCAGAAGTCATAGCCCCCAGCTCTCCCTGGTAACACGTCATTGCCAGTTTACGCGCACCACTAGGTTAGAGGTCCCAGCTGCTCAGGTAGCCCCCTCCATGTTTCCGCCCCGTTTATGACATATTCTGTTACGTTTGCATCACATGTCTATGTATACGCCCTGTACACACCTCTTGTTACACCCACTTTATGCCTTATCTTTCGCGACTGCTACAAACTCCGCCTACTGCTACGCCTACTGTATTGAATGCAATGCATTTGTTTTGATATATATACTGTGCACTGTTATTAAAAAGTTAGCCGGTCCCTTGCCTATTCCCAGATCCTGCCCCCGGCAGCTGCCATCCTATTCCCATGCAGGCTGTCCTGTTCCTGTCCTTTTATGCCTGATTAAAGCCTGTATACTTCAGCTACCTCGAATCTTGACTCTTATTTATTGAGCTATCTGTTATTAGAGTATCCTGAAAAATAGAACCGGTAATTAATTATTTATTTACCACATAATGGCGCCCGAACAGAGGCTTGCCCTTTCCCCACGCGCCGGAGAAGCCACGCAGGCCCCCTGATCCTCTGCAGCCGTGACGGAACCATACCGGCCACGTGCAGATATTTCTGCTTCAAGTATCCCTCAGGCCCACGGAGGAGACGGAGGTTGCGGTCCAGCGTCCAGACGAGGCGGTGGAGGAACGCGGCGAGTCCCGACCAGAGCCCAAGCCGAGAGTCCAAGGTCCGAGGTATCCGGAGGCCCACCTGTAACTGAAGTCCGAAGTTCGTCCGTCCGTCGTCGTAGCAGTCCAGTCCAGTCCGAGGCCTTCCGTTCTTGCTGCCCGGTGAGTACCGTTGCTGGGGTAGTATCTAGACAGGGTCAATTAATTTGTCTCTGGTCAGTGGGTTTGGGTACACAGATCCAACACGAAGTGTCCACCTAGGTGGATGCGGGTCCTGACGTGTCTCTTTATGAGACCGGTAAGTTTCGTACTGTTTTAGCAGTGCATCTAGTCATTCCAGTAAGTTCTGTTCTGTTCTCGAGAAATTCATGTGTTTCTGTTTTCAGTATTCCAGGTAGTATTCTGTCCGAACTGTTATTTTAAATGTTATTTCATGTGTTTTCAATGTTGTGGTATGAGTGATTTGTTTTCAAGTTATTATTGTGTTTATCGTGTATCGTATTTGTGTCCAGATTCCAGTCTAAGTCATGCCTCTGTTCTCGAAGTTACGTCAGTTAAAAACCAGGAAAGGTCTGCTCGAAGAAGCAGTTCCTGTCCCGCCTAGGGACAGTCCAGGTCATTTTATGTATCATAAGCATGGCATAAGTGCCATATTATATCTAGACTTATGGGTCGAGTATACTAAAGATCTAGAAGAGAAATATAGATGGCCTGTATCAGGTACATGGGATGCCGAGTGCATCATGCGAGTAGAAGAAGCATTATGGAAAAAGAAATCCAGACAGTCCCAGAAAGATGCCATCGAGTTATGGCGCAAAGAATCTCATAAAAGAACCGAAAAAGAAATCAGAAAGTCAGAATTAAGTAGAGAATCCTCAGAAAGAGCCCAAGAAAGGGAATTAATCGAAGTAGGTGAGCGAGTTAAAGCCGAACAGTCAGACAGACAGAGAAATGCCCTTATTAAGGGTATGTATCCTCTTCTTGCCGAGGGCTTACCAAAAGCAACCCCGGAAGCACCATGTAATTTTCCGCCGACATTGGTTCCGATTAAGCTACGTCACAAACCGACCGCGGCTGATATTTTTCTCTCGTCCTATTTGGACGACACAGTCCCAGAATATGCAAATCCTGTTCCGCCAGCTCCTGTAAATAATGTAATTCCTGTTCCTCCAGCCACCGGGGCACCTGTTACAGCACCTGTTACGGTACCCCCGGTCCAGCCCGTAGTACAAGTTCCTGCTACATTGGTCACTCTGCCAGCACGAAGAGTATCAGTCGACGATTCTAGTATAGGGGCCGCGGGGGGAGGTCCTCCTGGTACCCCGCCGCCACACAAACGTGTAACGTTAGTCGAGTTACATGAACGTGCGTTACAGCGTACGCCCAAATATCAGTCCGTTGCAGATATCAGACGAGCTCTCACCGAATGCCGTTATGATCCAGTCCCAGGCGATGATAATATGGTTATATATTCATTGCGTGTAAGACGGGTGACCGAGTATTTGGACACCCTACCGAATATGAAAGAAGATCTAGACAGAATATATCGTTTCATCCGTACAGGAGACGATCCAGAAAGTATTGGCGAAATCATGTCTCTAAGGAAAGCTGAGACCCAGCTCATGCTATTAAAATTTCTAATCAATTGTTTAGTAAGGGAACAAGATTGTCCGACTAAGGATCCGATCGAAATGAGAGTTCTGACAAAGTGGAGTGATCATATAGCCGAGGGTAGACACAAGACACTCAGTAGTATAGAGAGTATGTACAAGAAAATTCGTAAGGAAATAATAAGGTTACACGAGAAACGCAAAGCAGTACAAGTAAGCGAGAAAGAAGACAACACTGATACTGAAGAGGTAGAAGACGAGAATACCGCCAGAATAGCGTATGTAGGTAAATCTAGACTTCTAGACCGACATTCACGCCTAGAACACAAGAAAGTTTTTCACCTTCCAGCACTAGAACAAGAGAATCTTGAACAAGTATTTCAAGCTACCGATCACATTCTGAAATCACGTATCGGTTATAGTGAACTTAGTACCATGCATGAACTAGAACTAGCCCGGTCAGCAGTCCGATGGATTACTGATTCTACCACTTTTCCAGACGAAATAGTGGCACAAATGTTTCTGAAACTGCCCCCAGCCGAGCAGCGACTGGTGGGTATGTATATGATCCAGCACCTCATTACACTGTATGAGGGACAACATTCTGATCCAGGTCCGTTACATGATGTTCTGAACGAGTTGCTCCAGTATAGATGGAAAGGTTTAGGTACCGATTTAATTAGTGTCATTCTAGAACAGCGCCACAAATATAGAACGTTTCTGAATCCGCATTTTGTTCACGTCTCACCTCCAGAAAGTAAACCATTTTACATAGATAGACAGCATCCGTTACGAGAAGTACACCCAGTTAGGACAACGGGTGGTGAAATGCAACGAGTATTTGTTTACACCCCTATTACAAAGATGGAACTCTTAGAGATGAAGAAATTAATTCCTTGTCACGACAAAGATCCAGCAGGGTTCCATCGAGAATTAAAAGACATGCTCCGTATGGGAGAATACACGTATCCAGATATCATTAAAATGCTAAAGGTCCTGTTGCCCACAGGGGTATATGAAAAACTCAAGGAAAAAGAATGGGAGGTGGGAGAGAAAAAGATTGATTGGACAGCTCTAGAAGCTGAAGATAAAATACGAGTACCAGGTACCGGTCTTGGGGACAAATGTAAAGAATTGCCCGAGTTATTGATACAAGTCTTGCCAAGGTTACTAGCCACGAAAAAGGAAGATTGGGATGCAATCTCAGCATGTAAACAGAAACAGGATGAAGACACTAGTGATTTCTATTCTAGATTTGAAAAATGTTTTATTATTAACAGTGGTTTGAAGACAGGTAGCGAGTCATACCCTCATCTTTTTGTTACTAAACTAGTCGAGAATTCAAGCCCACAAGTTAAAAATCGAGTTTTGAAAGTCGAAAGTACCTGGCAAGCTAGTACCCCGTCACAAATGCTTCAAATGCTCCAGTATCACCAGAATAGAATCAGGGAAGAGCAAGAACACGAAAGGAGACGTATGAAAGACACGAAAATGAAAGTACTAGTTGCACAATCTGTTCCACAAGACAGTCAGAAGAGGGGTCCGAATCAAGCCAGTCATCCTGCAGCTCCCGTTAAAGGGACATGCAATTATTGTAAACAGCCAGGTCATTTTATAAACGAGTGTGCAGTTCTGAAACACAACATAGCTACTGGTAAGACTAAAGAAAGACCACGTCCGCCTAGACAAGAACAAGTCTCACAGACTTCTCAGTCACCACAGAATGCACAACAGACAGTTCCAGCACCGCAGCCTATCGCTGCAACACAGCATGTTACACAGCAAATGTACCAGTATGCTCAGACAGAGTATCCAGAGTATCCAGAGTATCAACAGTATTCATGAAACAGCCTAGAGAGGGAGGTAGGCTTGCCTCTCATCGAGATACCTGTAGATCAAGAGGGTCCCTATGTGCACAGTCAAGTATTAGGGAAAGACAGAAAGTTTTTGATTGATACAGGGGCAAGTAGGACTACTATCAGTCATGACGAGGTTCCAGGGGCTCCGCTCTCAGGCTCTAGAAATGTTTCCCTTGGATTTTCAGGAAAGCCTATTGTTAACGAGATTTCAAAGCCAGTTACTCTAGAAGTTGGTCCATTGTCCCGAACTACTGATTTGTTACTTACGAAGTCATGTCCAGAAAATGTGTTAGGCATTAAAACATTGAAAGAATTAGGTGCAGTAATTTGCTGCTCTCCAGAAGGAATACGATTGTTTTTGCGTGACTTTAAAGGTCACTATGTATTACGCGATTTTGATCCAAGATTATCCAATGTACCGCAGCATTTATGGGCGCAAGGTCCAACTGATGTAGGTTTTATGCAAATCACGCCCCATCGTGTGACCCTCAAGCAAGGTATAGTCTTGCCACGAATCAGACAGTACAGATTGCCACCTGAGGCTGTAGCAGCCATATCCAAAATTATTGATGAGCTCATTGCTCAAGGAGTGGTTGTAGAAACTGACTCCAATGTATGTAATTCTCCTATCATTCCAGTCATGAAACGTACTGATCCAAATGCACCTCCAGTATATCGATTAGTGATTGACCTTCGAGAACTTAATAAATGTATCATACCCCAGTATCCAGTAGTCCCAGATATTTCATCCCTATTGACAGCCATTGATTCTGAAGCTACATTTTTCACTGTTATCGACCTCAAGAATGCATTTTTCAGTGTCCCCATTCATCCAGACAGCCAGTACCTTTTCGGTTTTTGTTTAAATGGAAGGAGCTATAAATTCACACGAGCTCCTCAAGGTTTCACAGAAAGTCCTAGTATTTACAGTCAAGCACTTAAAAGACAACTAGACAACATCCACATGCCAACTGACACTGCCCTGCTCCAGTATGTCGATGATCTACTGATCACAGCCCGTTCTGAACGTGACTGCGAACGAGCGTCACTTACAGTTCTGTATTTTCTGGCCGAGATGGGGCACAAGGTGTCCCCTTCAAAGCTCCAGTTCTGTGTCCAGCAAGTGATCTACTTAGGCCACTTACTGTCCAAGTGGGGTAGGCAGTTGACACCAGACCGTATCCAGTTGATAGCGAGTCTTCCACAGCCCAAGACACAGAAGGAGGTACGTGCTTTTATTGGCCTCACTTCTTACTGCAGACAATGGATTCCTCAGTATGCATTTCTAGCCAAGCCACTGATACAGTTAACGACACAGGAGGCAGCCGTATCGACTGTCCTCCCTTGGACATCTGAACATACACTTAGTTTTAATGAATTAAAGAAAGCCTTATGCCAAGCACCTGTTCTAGCAACACCGAACTACAGTAAGTCTTTTACACTTTTTGTCACAGAACGTGATGGTACTGCATTATCTGTTCTCACACAAGATCAAGCAGGACAGTACAAGCCTTGTGCTTATTTTTCGAGCACATTAGATCCAGTAGCCCAGGCTTTGCCTGCGTGCCTCAAGTCAGTTGCAGCCACAGCTCTAGCTATCAGACAAAGTGATTCCATAGTATTAGGACACTCCTTGACAGTACAAGTTCCACACTCCGTGGAAGTTCTTTTAAACCGAACACAGACACAGCACTTGACCATTGCACGTTTAACAGGTTATGAACTGACACTGTTCCAGCCACACATAGAAATCAGACGCTGCAACGTTCTAAATCCTGCTACCCTGTTACCATCAGTTACTTCAAATCCTGCCACACATGACTGTGTGGAAGTCATTAATACTATGACTAAGCCAAGACAAGATCTGACAGACATTGCATTACCTAACCCCGACCTGACACTTTATGTGGACGGTTCATGTATGAGAACTAGTACAGGAGAACTAGCAGCCGCGTACGCAGTGACTACTGAAACCGAAGTTATAGAAACACGTCGTATTGACACCCTGTCTGCTCAAGCAGCAGAGCTAGTTGCTCTGACCCAAGCCTGCATACGTGCCAAGAACCTGAAAGTAAACATATATTCAGATTCACGTTACGCATTCGGAGTTGTACACGACTTCGGAGTACTCTGGCAGGAGAGAGGTTTCATGACTTCTCATGGAACCAAGATTCAGCATGGTCTCCTCATTCAAGCTCTGTTAGATGCAATACATTTACCGACAGCTATCGCTATCATGAAGTGCAAAGCACATACGAAAGTTACTGATATCATTTCCCAAGGTAACGATCTAGCAGACCGAACAGCCAAGCTTACAGCTCAGACACCAGACATTCCAGTTAACAAGACACAGACATTTACTCCAGATCCGATTACATGTATGACAGTTAAGGACCCTACACAAGATGTCATAGACATACAGTTACATGCTACTCCTGAAGAAATCAAGAAATGGTCCGAACAAGGAGGGGTCCAGACAGATCAGGGATGGGTGACGAAGGGAAAAGCCACATGGTTTCTCCCCGACTCCATGGTTCAAGTCATTATCAATACCGCACATAGTCCAGCACACCTAGGAGAAAAAGCCATGTTAGACAGTATACAGAACCTCTGGTTCAACAAGCACTTACGAGCTGCAGCCAAGCAGAAAGTCCGTACTTGTATGATATGTTGTCAATTCAATCCAGGTAAAAGTGTCCCGGTGGAACAAGGTGGATTCCAACCTCCTGACCACCCTTTTGAAGTCCTCCAGATGGATTATATTCAGATGGAGCGATGTCGAGGTTTCAAGTATGTCCTCGTAGTTGTATGCGCTTTGTCCAGGTGGACAGAAGCATATCCAGTTCCAGATTACACAGCAGCGACCACTGCCAAGCAGTTGTTTCGTGAATTTTTTCCCCGTTATGGACTCCCTAGGGTCGTGTATTCTGATAACGGCCAGCCATTCTCATCCGAGTTAATGAAACATGTTTCCCTTCTGTTAGGGTACCAGTGGAAGTTCCATTGTGTGCGCCATCCTGAAGCAGCCGGTCTCGTAGAGAGACATAATCAAACCCTGAAAATCCGTATTGCCAAGATATGCAAAGAGAAAGGTGTAGACTGGCTAGTTGCCCTGCCAGTTGCTTTATTCTACATGAGAATGGTCGCACATTCCAGATCAGGTCTGTCCCCTTATGAGGTCGTATTCGGCCGCCCCCCAAACATGTCGGGTACACCTAGACCGCGCAGTATTACAGATGTTTCCAGCAATATGTTGACAGATTACCTAGCTTCCTTGATGTCTGCCCTACACTCTTGTCGTTCACAGGATGCCGCTGCATTTCCAGACAATACCGAAGTGAAACCGCATGAGGTCATTCCAGGCGACCTCGTGTTGGTCAGGAACTTTGATCGTTCAAGTCCGCTGGAGCCTCGTTGGAAGGAGCCGAGACTTGTCCTTCTGACCACCCGTACGGCCGTGAAGTTGGAAGGCCGCAAGGGGTGGGTCCATCTGTCCCATGTAAAGAAATTCCATGGAGTCCGGAAAAAGACATTTTTAAAGGACACTTCTAAAGACTGTTCCATTTCTAAAGACTGCCTGAAACCAGACATTGATCTAAATCCTGAACTGAAAGTTCCTCTGTTAGAGAAAACTCCGCAACAGGAGTATAAAAAGAAACTCAGGTCTAGTAAAATAAGTCAGCCAGTTTAATTGTCTAAGTCCCTCTCGGGTGAAACGGTTAGACAGGTTCCTGACATGTATGAGATAGACCCCCATAGTGAGAGAGTTAGTCAAAACTCTATACGATGTATCGTCATTCTAAGTTTCCTATTGTTTCTAAGTTTGATGGTTACCTGCACAAGTTATGCATTACATTTATGTTTTCCAATTTCGCATATAAATAAGTTTGCTAATGCTACAGTAGAGCACACATTCAGTGATCTGCCTCCTCACGAGCTATCCTATCGTCTTGCTATGCGTAATAATACATTCATCCGAATGTTACACTATTCACACCAGACCAGCAATGCCACTAATTGTTGGGTGTGTGGTCGACTCCCCCCTTTCCAGACACCGAAGGGAGTTCTGCCACTCTTTCCTTATCCGTTTTCACATAATGGTTCGTGTGGAGCATGGTCCATTTTAACGTCATCTTCAAATGATATGTCCCTTCTGAATAGAACATGTTTCCCAGATAAGCAAGGTCTCCCCCATAGAACAGGGTTAGATCTAGAAAATGAAGTATATAATTTGGGTAATTATTCTTCGACTTTTATGGTATTGAATGTTCAGTCTGATACTACTCCAGACTTACCTGCTATTTCAGTACTACCAGTCAAAGGCGAATTATGTGTCAGAAAGAATGGTTCCGCACATGTAGGACATAGTGATTGTACTACTACTGTCGAGTATAGTGACAGTGGGAAATCTATTTTCAAAGCTTCACGTCATTCTTATTTTGTTTGTGGTCAGACCGCATATGTTCGTCTGCCCCTCGATTGGGATGGAACATGTTACATTGCCTTCCTACTGCCACCAGTTTTTCTAGCCCCATCTGATTATCATAGAAACACACATCTAGTACAGGTCAGACATAGAAGGGAGATTGAGTCCCCGATTGTCGATCAAACTGAAACTACTCTAGAACAATATCAAGATTTCAATAAAGGTTTCTTCTTCTTTATAGGACCTATCCAGAATAGTAAGTTAATACGTAGACTAACCAGAACCCTTGAAGCAGTAGTGAATGAGACTACTTCTGCTCTAGGTAACTTAACTGAAGAGCAATCTGCTATGAGATTTGTCGTGCTCCAAAATCGTCTCGTTCTTGACGTCATACTGGCCGATAGAGGAGGAGCATGTAGAGTCATCGGATCTAGTTGCTGCATTTTCATTCCTAATAACGCGCCGTCTGTTTATTCAGCTATAACCAGACTTCATAAAATTGCCCATCAGTTACACCAGAATCCAGGCACCTGGACATGGTCCGGTTGGCTCTGGAGTATTATATCTGCCTGGGGATGGAAAGTATTGTCATTTCTAGGTATTGCAGTAATGATCCTATTCAGTTGCTGCCTCTGTATACAATGTGGCCCTGCGATTTGCGGCATTTGTGCTACCTCTTGTATTCCTAGTCCTAAGTCTCGTTCCAAGACAATTCGAGACGAGCAAATGATGCTATATGAAATGATAGATGGTATCATGAATATTGATGTTTCCTGATGGAAACGTAGGGCACAAGGAGGGAATGTGGAAAAGTAAATTTTGCCATGATATATGTGCCTACGTGTTCCCCATGTTATGTCATATGTGCATGATCGATATGCATGTATTCCCCTCTGATCGATTAAAGACGCAATTACAGTTGTGTCCATCTCTAGTATGCCAGTTTCCAGTTTTCGTGAATATAACGAATATCAGGCCTATGTAAAGCTACGTTGCCACGTTTTACAGTGTGCACGTTAATTCATTGAATTGTCCCCGTTTCTAGGCCTCAAAAGGGCCCGGACTCAGATTCAGCTCCTGTTTCCTGAACTCTCCGAGGAGCGATACAGCCCCCACCTGTATCCCTGACCCTTCACTTACTTTCATGCCTCGCAGTGCCCGGCTAGGCCTGGCTCTGCCTCCCAGTCTGCCAAGAGTATGTTATGTTTCTAGTTATCAGTCCAGCCCTCCTTCTCTGCATTCCTAAGCTACTGAATCGCATCAATAGTTTCCGTCATGGTCTAGCCTTTATGTCTCCATGTAAGAGAAATACTGTATTCATATTCATAGAATATTCCTCGCACATGCAATACATTTAGAATAATGCATGCACCAGTCTTAGTGTCTGTTAGCCTTTACCCTGATAACTTTTGGATTCTATCAACATGTACTATAAACACCAGATACTAGATATGCCTAGGTACATGTCGCTCTGACCCTCCAGACTTTCGTCTCCTCTTCTAGTGCAGAAGTCATAGCCCCCAGCTCTCCCTGGTAACACGTCATTGCCAGTTTATGCGCACCACTAGGTTAGAGGTCCCAGCTGCTCAGGTAGCCCCCTCCATGTTTCCGCCCCGTTTATGACATATTCTGTTACGTTTGCATCACATGTCTATGTATACGCCCTGTACACACCTCTTGTTACACCCACTTTATGCCTTATCTTTCGCGACTGCTACAAACTCCGCCTACTGCTACGCCTACTGTATTGAATGCAATGCATTTGTTTTGATATATATACTGTGCACTGTTATTAAAAAGTTAGCCGGTCCCTTGCCTATTCCCAGATCCTGCCCCTGGCAGCTGCCATCCTATTCCCATGCAGGCTGTCCTGTTCCTGTCCTTTTATGCCTGATTAAAGCCTGTATACTTCAGCTACCTCGAATCTTGACTCTTATTTATTGAGCTATCTGTTATTAGAGTATCCTGAAAAATAGAACCGGTAATTATTTATTTACCACAGGCCTACGCCCTATCTTGGACCTGCGGAACGTCAACGGCTTCCTCCGGCAGGAGAAGTTCAAGATGCTGACACTAGCTCAGGTCCTAGTTGCCCTGGACGCAGGAGACTGGATGGTAGCGTTGGACTTGCAGGACGCTTATTTTCATATCCCCGTCCTGCCGGCCCAGCGGCGTTACCTGCGGTTCACGGTAGGCCACGAGCACTTTGTTTACCGTGCTCCCCTTTGGCCTTACCAGCGCCCCACGGGTGTTCACGAAAGTGATGGCGGTGGTCGCAGCTCATCTGCGCAGGTTAGGGGTTTCAGTCTTCCCCAACCTCGACGACTGGTTGTTGAAGGCGGGCTCGCCCCAGACAGTCGTCATTCACCTCCAGACTACTGCTGGGGTTCTCCATCAATGTGCCGAAGTCACACCTGTGTCCCTCTCAGAAGCTCCTCTTCATCGGAGCAGTTCTAGACTCAGCGCAGTTTCGGGTTTATCCTCCCGAACAGCGGGTTCGGGATATTCAGGCTATGATTCCGATCTATCAGCAGTTATCCAGAGTCTCGGTCAGGTTGACGCTGCGGCTTCTGGGGCTGATGGCCTTCTGCATCCTTCTGGTGCATCACTCCAGGTAGCGGATTCGGGCTCTGCAGTGGGACCTGAAGTTTCAGTGCGCCGAGCATCAGGGCAACTTGTCCGACCATGTCTTGATCTTGGAGGGCACTGCAAAACAGTTGCAGTGGTGGCTCACGGACCGCGATTGGGTCAGCGGCAGATCCCTACCCCAACCGGAGCACGTAGTTGTGACGGACACCTCCCTCCAGGGCTGGGGGTACCACATGGGAGAGGCGGAGATCAGAGGCCTCTGGTCTCCGGCAGAGTCCCAGCTCCACATCAACCTTCTGGAGCTGCGGGCGATCCGGCTTGCACTGAAGGCATTCCTCCCCTCTGTCCGGGGGAGTGTAGTGCAGGTGTTCACGGACAACACCACCGCCATGTGGTACTGCAACAAACTGGGTGGGTGGGGTCATGGACCCTATGCCAGGAGGCTCTGCGCCTCTTGCAGTGGCTGGAACATCAGGGCGTGACCCTGGTGGTTCAACACCTGGCAGGTTCTCTGACAGCCAGGGCGGACTAACTCGGCCGTCGGTGCATGATGGATCACGAATGGCGTCTGAACTGACGTGGCGCAAGGCCTCTTTCAGCAGTGGGGAGAGCCTTGGTTAGATCTATTCGCTACCGAAGAGAAATCGCAATGTCATCAGTTATGCGCGTTCGAATTTCCAAGGCGGCACTTGCTCGGCGACGCTTTTCGTCGCGAGTGGAGCTGCGGTCTGTTGTACGCCTTTCCGCCTATACCACTTCTGCCCAGAGTGCTGAAGATCAGGCGTGACCGGGCCCAAGTTATCCTTGTGGCTCAGGACTGGGCACGAAGATACTGGTATCCCGAGCTACTCAGTATGTCTGTCGATCCCCCGATTTGTCTGCCTCTTCAGGAGGACCTTCTGCCGCAGCAGCAGGGGACGGTCCTCCACCCGAACCTGTCCAGTCTCCACCTCCATGCTTGGAGATTGAGCGGCGACAGTTGAGGCCATTTGACTTGCCTCCTGAAGTTTGCACTGTGATTCTGGCAGCCAGGCTGTGGATCCTCTCTCTGCACCCCTTTTTGAGGTTCTCCTCTTCCTTCTTTCTCTTGCCCAGCAGGGCTCTGCTCTGGGCGCTATCAAGGGCTACCTTTCTGCCCTTTCAGCCTTCTTGAGGCTACCTGATCAGCCATCTTTGTTCAAGTCCCCCATTGTAAATAGGTTTTTGAAGTGCATCACCCACATGTTTCCTCCTGTTCCATTCGTGATGCCTCAGTGGGACTTGAACCTTGTACTTACTTTTTTGATGTGTGCTCCTTTTGAGCCACTTCATAACTGTCCTCTCCGCCTTCTTACTCTGAAGACTGCTTTCCTGGTTGCCATCACCTCTGCCAGGAGGGCGAGTGAGCTCCAGGCTCTTTCATCTAAGCCTCCTTTCCTTTCTGTCCATCCGGACAAAGTTGTGTTGCGGACTAGACCCTCTTTCCTGCCCAAGGTAGTCACAGCCTTCCAAATGGGGCAGTCTATCACTTTGCCCACCTTCTTTCCGCCTCCGCATCCCTCTAAAGAGGAAGAGAGGCTCCACCGTCTGCACCCAAAACGTGCGCTCTCCTATCTGGATCGCACTCGCCAGTTCCGGGTGGATGACCAACTCTTTGTTGGTTATGTGGGCGCTAAGAAAGGTCGGGCGGTGCACAAGCGGACCATCTCTAGGTGGGTCGTCTTGTGCATCAAAGTATACTACTCCTTGCTAAAAAGGAGCCTCCTGTTGGGCTGCGGGCCCATTCCACTCTGGCCACGGCAGCTACTACTGCCCTGTGCCGGGCAGTCCCCTTGCAGGACATATGTCAGGCAGCTACGTGGGCCTTGCTGCACACGTTTTGCAAGACACCACTGCCTGGACAGCCAAGTCCGGAGGGATGGCTTCTTTGGCCGTTCCGTCCTCCAGGACTTTCTGCTTTGATTATTGGTTCGCAGACCCACCTCCGGGGCTGGTATTGCTGGGGTATCTATGCTAAGGTAAGGAATCTAATACTAACCTGTTTCTTTCAGATGCACAAGTTACTTACCTTCGGTAACAATACATCTGTAAGAAACAGTAGTTATTATTAGATTCCTTAATGACCCACCCACCCATCCTCCCCGTTCGGAGAACCGATTTCTAGGCTTAAGGTCATCCCCTTTCAGGGCCCTAGTTTCATGGCACCAGTGTTGGTTTTTATCGTGGCTCTGCGTTTCTGGAGCGGAAAAGCTGTGTATAAGAACTGACGTCAGCGCGCGAGGGCGGCGTCTAAGTACTCCGGCGTTGTCATTCCGGCGCCGACGACGGACGCGGAGCCGCAGAAGACGCCTAACGACGCGCAAAGGTACCGCTACGCAAAAATTTCCGGATCCAGTCTGACGCCTGGGGATATTTTAAGGAATCTAATACTAACTACTGTTTCTTACAGATATATCGTTACCGAAGGTAAGTAACTTGTGCGTTTGGCCAAAAAGCTGATGTCACCCGACAGGTATTCAATGAATGCTGGGCAGTGGTGCTCTTTGGTCCTTTCAACCACCGTCAAACAGTTTGCTCATCAGTTTTGGTCCTTCGGAGGCCACTACAGAGGTTTGGTGTATAGACAATGCCAGCTCCTACCCTCAGCCCCACTGCAGTCATGTCTACCATTTTGTGACTAGGAATGGGTTTCAGGAAGGCAACGATCTTCAGTCCATCTCCTCTTTTGCATCCGCCCAAGCAGCTTTAGTTTGCAGTTAGTAGCAGATGCTGCCGTGTGGGAGGCAGCATCTGCTGTTTTCTTCCAGGGTGGCATAAGGCTTGGTCATCCTTAGCGGCTCACAACCGCCCTGTGGGAAGCAGCATCTGACATTTTCTCCTAGGGTGGCAGTACACCACAGAGGACAATAGGGTTATGCTAGTCTGTTTCTTTCCAACCCTCTGCAGCTTCCACCCACATTACTCTCAGAGGAGCACTGATCCATCTTAGTCCACTAAGTGCTAGCCTTACCGTTCAAAGGGGCCATCCAGAGAGTTCAGACTCTGAAATGGGGACGGGTTCTCCCTCTCACCATTTCCTCCTACCAAGAAAAACAAAGGTGTTTGTCTTAGTTTAGATCTTCATTCTCTGAATGCCATTGCGCAGAAAAAACTATTAAAAATGCCTACACTGGCCCACGTTCTGTCTGCCCTAGATTCGAGTGACTGAATGGTATCCTTGGAACTGCAAGATGCATACACTTTTTTTTGGGGGAGTTCAAAAACCTTTATTGGATATAAAGCACGATACATCAATGCAATGAATTCGGGCGACGTTCTGTCAAGTATTCATACAGAAAAATAGCATCTTCTCGTGCATGGCATCTTACAGTGATCAACAGTTACTCAGATAAAGAACAAAAACATTACCCTTCCCACCCACCCTCAGGACAACTCTCACAATATACCAAGGTACGTGTCAAGTTCGAAGTCATCCTCAGCAGTGCTCACTATGATAGGGTCCCCACAACATGCGTGACAATCCTGGCAGGTCATGGGCAACAACTGTCCCTGCCCAGTGGGTAGTGCTCCGCATATTCTCGAGCAATAGAAGTGATGCGACCTTCTTATTCCTAGCTCATTGGCCACCTCCCAAAAGGCAGCCTGCACAGATCAGCATCTTGCGGTGTATGGCAGCTCACATGACCATTCCAAGATGCAGCGCTAGACAGCAGGCTGGGAGTCTTTGCCGCCACCAGCCTCCGTTCTTGCAGAGTCTTCTTCCCCTTTTGCCTGCTGCCGAAGGAGGTAGGACTGCAAAGGTCCCCAAATATCCTTCGGCCTTGACCTCAGAGGTAGTAGCTCAGCATATGCGTGCAATTGATCTTGCCACATGGCCATGGTCAATAACCAGCATTTAAACTTTGGGGCGGTCATTCTCCCCCACCTACACGCCACCAATCTTTTAGCCAGTAGCAAACTCATAGCTAAAAACTTTTTATTTACAGTGACTACCGAGTGTCAAACCCACCAGCGCCTTCAGTGGGCAAGGAGCTATAGCTACTCCTAACATGTCCGAAAGTCCCGCGAAAACTAATGTCCAGTATTCAGCAATCTTGGGGCAAGTCCAAGACAGGTAAATAAAATCAGCCCCTGCTCCCCCACAGCGTAGGCAACAGTCCGTCTCACGCAAATGAAACTTGTGTAATCTAGCAGGGGTGTGGTATAGGCGGTGCAGAAATTTATAGTGTAGGAGGCCTAGCCTATTGTTACCTGTAATTGCGTTAGTGAGCAACTGTCCTCCCATTGTTAGTCGGTCAGTGGTACGTCAAGATCCCTATCCCATTCTAGCCTTGCTCGCAGGGTAGCGGTCCGCGGCGTGCTCTGTACATGTTTATAAAGCAATGAGATGACATGACGCAGGGCATCAGCTTGTAGCATGGTGTGCAGAGGTGCGAAGATTTCAGGCTCTTCCGGGAAAGAGGGGGCAATAGCTCGTACACCCTGCCGAATACTAGTATACAAGATGTCCATTACTGAGGGTGCACGCTCCTCAAAAAATTGTTCTGTGGTGCGAAATCGCCCCTGCACATATAGATCTCCCCACAAAAGGTACTTCAGGTCCGTCAGTATTTTACGACAAATCGCTTCACAGTTGACTAGCAGTCGGGGACATTTGTTAATGGCATTCTGGGTGAATATAAAAACTGGCAGTCCATTGCCTGAGCTATGCAGTGCCATACCGCTGCTGTACAATCTACCATGGACGGGTCTCTCTCCCTAGACCCTACCTGTGTATATATATATATATATATATATATCCGGTCTTCACCACTGGGGCCATATGGCCGTCCTCCACCGCCAGATGTGCCATGTAAGGTGGCCGGTGGAACCAATAGGTGGCGAAGTGGGCCTGGACAAAATCATAGTACCTCTCGAAATTGGGAAATTCAAACCAACCTTGATGGTATGGCAGCATGAGTGTGTCGAGGCTAAGACGCGCTTGTTTCCCACCCCAAATCAGTCTCGTTAATTGGGCCCTTAGCGTGCGGAAGAAGAATCTCCCTGGGTGGTACGGGATATTTACAAAAAGGTACAATAATTTCAGAAATAGCACCATCTTAGTAAGGGCGATCCGGCCAGCCATTGAGAGAGGGAGACGTATCCGTTTGGTGACACTATCAGTGAGTTTATCTATTGCCGTTCCATAGTTAGCACGCATCATGGTATCCTTCTGCCTAGTGATTCGTATGCCCAGATATTTTAATTCCTCAAGTTCCCAAACAAGAGGGTAATCAAGCTGATGTGCTTGCGTATTGTCCTTTAGCGGGAATATAGTGGACTTGGCCCAGTTAATTTGCACGCCAGCGATGCCTCCGAATTTTGTGATTTCACGCAGCACAGGATTCAGGTTATCCTGGGGTTTCTTAATATATAATGTCATGTCATCTGCGTATAGCGAGACGAGCAGCTGTCGGGCAGGGTAAATAAGAGCTCGGTGATTGTGGCTTTGTCAGAGTTTCGCAGCCAGAGGCTTGATGGCTATCGCAAAAAGAATGAGGGATAGTGGGCATCCCTGGCGCGTTCCTCTGTGAATGTTGAAAGGGGTGGACCTAGCTCCATTTAGCAGGACCGTGGCTGTTGGCTGATTATACAGTAGCCTCACCCAGTCTAGGAAACTGAAGGGCAACCCCATGTATTCCAGTGTGCCCAGCAGATAATCCCACAACAGCGAATCGAAGGCCTTGGTGGCATCTAGTTCAAGTTCAAGTTCATGCATTTATAAAGCGCACTACTCACCCAGAGGGTCTCAAGGCGCTGGAGGGAGGGGTTTACTGTTTATCGAATAGCCATGTTTTCAGTTCTTTTCTGAAGGAGATGTGATTCTGAGTAAGGCGGAGGTGGGTGGGGAGTGAGTTCCAGGTCTTGGCAGCCAGGAAGGAGAAGGATCTGCCACCCATGGTGGTTTTTCGGAAGCGCGGGACTGCGGCGAGGGCTTGATTGGATGATCTTAGTTGGCGGATGGGATTGTAGAAGGACAGTCGGGTGTTGAGGCATTCGGGTCCTAGCTTATAGAGGGCCTTGTGTGCGTGGGTAAGAAGGCGAAAGGTAATTCTTTTGTTGACGGGAAGCCAGTGGAGGTTTTTTAAGTGACCGGAGATGTGCTCTCGGCGCGGGATGTCTAATATGAGTCTCGCTGATGCGTTTTGGATGCGCTGGAGCTTTTTCTGCAATTTTGTTGTAATTCCGGCGTAGAGTGTGTTGCCATAGTCCAGTCGACTCGTTACCAGTGCATGGGTAACAGTCTTTCTTGTTTCGAGGGGGATCCAGCGGAAGATCTTTTTGAGAATGCGGAGGACGTTGAAGCAGGAGGACGATACGGCGTTGACTTGTCTGGACATTGAGAGGGAGGAGTCTAGAATGAAGCCAAGGTTACGTGCATGGTCTGTGGGTGTGGGCGCAGATCCCAAAGCGGAAGGCCACCAGGAGTCGTCCCAAGCTGAGGGGGATGATCCTAGGATGAGCACCTCCGTTTTGTCAGAGTTGAGTTTTAAGCGGCTCTGTTTCATCCATTCGGCTACTTCTTTCATACCTTCGTGAAGGTTGTTTTTGGCGGTGTTGGGGTCTTTGGTGAGGGAAAGGATTAGCTGGGTGTCGTCGGCGTAGGAGATGATGTTGAGATTGTGTTGACGTGCGATGGAGGCGAGGGGACTCATGTAGACGTTGTAGAGGGTGGGACTGAGTGAGGAGCCTTGAAGTACGCCGCAGATGACTTCGGTGGGCTCTGAGTAGAAAGGGGGGAGTCGGACTCTCTGGGTTCTCCTGGCTAGGAACGAGATGATCCAGTCCAAGGCTTTTCCTTGTATGCCGATGTTGTTGAGGCGTTGTATGAGGGTGTTGTGACAGACCGTGTCGAAGGCGGCGGAGAGGTCGAGTAGAATGAGGGCCACTGTTTCACCGTTGTCCAGGAGTGTTCGGATGTCGTCGGTCGCCGCAATGAGGGCGGTTTCGGTGCTGTGTTTGGCTCGAAAGCCGTTCTGTGAGGGATCTAGGGAGTTGTTGGATTCAAGGAAGGCTGCGAGTTGGCTATTGACGGCTTTCTCGATGACTTTGGCCGGGAAAGGGAGGAGGGAAATGGGTCGGTAGTTTTTCAGTTCTGAGGGGTCTGCTGTTGGTTTTTTCAGAAGGGCGCTGAGTTCGGCGTGTTTCCATATTTCTGGAAAGGTGGCGGAGTTGAAGGAGCAGTTGATGACATCGCGGAGTTGGGGAGCGATGATGGAGTCAGCTTTGTTGAAGATGTAGTGGGGACAGGGGTCAGAAGGTGAGCCAGAGTGGATTGAGTTCATGAGGCGAATGGTGTCTTCAATGGTGATAGGGTTCCAGGAGTTGAGGTAGTTAGTTGGAGGGGTGGGATCTGAAGGGGGTGGGGTGAGTTGGTCATTTGGAGTATTCTTGAAGCTGTTGTGGATGTCGGCAATTTTGTTGTAGAAGAATGAGGATAGCGCATCGCAGAGGTCTTGGGAGTTAGTGATGTCGTTGGATGCTGCGGGGGGGTTGGTGAATTCTTTGACGATGTTGAAGAGTTCCTTGCTGTTATGAGAATTGTTGTCGAGACGGTCCTTTAATGCTGATTTCTTGGCGGATCGAATCAGTTGGTGGTGTTTGCGGGTTGCTGTCTTGAGGGAGGCCATGTTGTCTGAGGTTGGTTCTTTTCTCCAATTCTTCTCCAGGGTGCGGCATGTCTTCTTGGATTTTTTAAGGTCGTCATTCAACCAGGGCGCTTTTTTGCTGGATGATTTCGACTGGTGTTTTTTCAGGGGTGCTAGTTCGTCCGCACTGTGGGTGATCCAATGCCTGAGGTTGGTGGCCGCTAGGTCTGGGTCCGTTGCTAGGGTGGGAGTGTTTTGGCTGAGTGATGTGAGGAGTTGGTTGGTGGTGATTTTGTTCCATTTTCTTCGGGGAATGGGTTGTGGACGGTTGTGGGTCAGGGTTGTTTTGTAGCTGAAGTGAACACAGCTGTGATCCGTCCAGTGGAGAGCTGTAGTGTGATCGAAGGAGATGTGCTTGCTGGAGGTGAAGATAGGGTCGAGCGTGTGTCCGGCTATGTGAGTGGGGGTGTCAACAAGTTGTTTGAGTCCGAGATTGGACAGGTTGTCCAGAAGGGTGGTGGTGTTGTTGTCGAGAATGTTGTCAAGGTGGTAGTTGAGGTCTCCTAGAAGAATGTAGTTCTCGGAGGCGAGGGCGTGCGGGCTGACTAAGTCAGTGATGTCGTCGCTGAATTGAGATCGGGTGCCTGGGGGCCTGTAAATGAGGGTTCCTCTAAGTGTGGTCCTGGGGTCGGTGTGGATCTGAAAGTGGAGGTGTTCGGCGGTTGCAAGATTGTCGTCAGAGCTGGATGTAATTTTGATGGTGTTTCTATGGACGATGGCGATGCCTCCTCCAGTTTGATCGGTGCGGTCTTTTCGAATGATCTTGTAAGTGTCCGGTATGGCTATGGCGATGTCGGGGGCAGAAGAAGCATTCATCCATGTTTCAGTAAGGAAGGCTATGTCAGGTGACGCAGTGTCGATTAGGTCCCAGAGTTCGGTTGCCTGTCTGTGGACCGAGCGGGTGTTCAGTAGGATGCATTTCAAGTCGTTGGGTTCGGAGCTGTGCGTGGAGGAAGTGTGTTTGGTGAGGGTCCTGAAGCAGTTGAACTTGCAGGAGAGGCAGGCGAATGGGCCGTGGGTACGTCCTGGGGTAGCTTCGCAGCAAAGTGGGGTGCGTCCGGGGTTGAGGGCGAGGAGAGTAGCGGCATCATAAGTTACTCTGGGGGATTGGGGGCGGCATAGAGCAGGGGGACGGGCGCTGGGCGCGGTCCAGGCGCGGACGGGCGTAGACGGGCTTACCTTTGGCGCACCTTCGGCGTGGACGCTGCGCGTTGGGACATCTGGCATTTAATGGATGGTGGAGGGGGCGGAGCGTGGGAGGGTCAGCAGCTGGGAGGCGGTAGCGGGGAGGAGGGGCGTGCCTGGGAACAACAAGACAGAACAAAATGGAGGTCAAAGGGGAGGCGAGGTAGGGGCAGCAAATCGCTAGTGCTATCGAACTACTTGCAGTTGCTGGTAAAAGTAAACACACAAAGTCGCATGCACTGTGCACAAAGCAGGGCGGGCGGCGCTACAATTCCATGCGCTATGATAACAATACAATTACAATGCGGAGCCTACGTTATGTTGATCAGCTTCTAAAATATCAATACGCTAATATTACAAAGCGCAGGCGATACCGTAGTGTCCAGTTAGGGGTGCGAAGTTCACCAAGGGCAGGCAGCAGCAATGGGAGAGGAGCGAGGAGGGAGCAACCGGTCAGGAACGAGTCCGGGCGGTCATCTAGGAATACTGCTACAGCCTCGCAGTTTGGATCGATATCCTTAAGCACCGCATGTAGGGTGCGCAAGTTGTGCGAGGTGGCCCGATTCGGGACAAAGCCAGCTTGGTCCGGCAGGACCAGGGGCTCCATAAGGAGATTGAGGTGCGTAGCCAAGACCTTGGCCAATATTTTGGTGTCGCAATTTAGTAACGACAAGAGGCGGTAGGAGTCTCATTGAGTTGGGGGTTTGCCAGGTTTAATTAGGGAAGTTATAAGAGCCTTACGCATAGTGCTGGGGAGGCGACCCTCTTCCAGTGCTGCGTAAAAAACCTTTTTTTAAATAGGGGCCAAGAGGGGGGCAAAGGTTTTATAAAAGTCAATGGGAAGGCCGTCGGATCCAGGGGCCTTACCAGAACGCATCGACATGATAGCCTCTGTGATTTCATCTAATTTCAACTCTAAATTGAGGAATTTCTGCTGGGTGTCTCCCAGCCAAGCAAGCGCCACATCCGCAAAGTAGGTGGGCAGGTCGTGAGGCTCACCCCTGTGCGAGGAATACAGCGCACTATAGTGTTCATAGAAAATGCAAAGCTGGTCTGGGAGGTTTCTATATGTGTTCCCAATGTCATCTTGCAGCTCAGTGACATAGTTGGCAAATCTGGGGGGTTTGATCGAGTTTGCTAGCGCCATCCCCGGCCGGTCCCCTTCCCCATAGACCCGTGCCGTATGCGGTTTCCCGCGGAAGTTACATTCCCTATCCGCCACTGTTTGATATTCAGTCAGCTTGTCACGCATACGAGCCTTGGCTGCGCCATCATCCGGCCTCCGAGCAATGACGCCTTCCAGCTCGCGCAGTTCGGTTTCTAGTGTGTGAAGGTCAGTGCGCAGGGATTTAAGGATTCCACCTCCTTTAGCTATACACCAACCTCTCACTGTGACTTTAAAAGCCTCCCACACTGTCGTGATGCTAGATACGGACGCTAAATTGCGGTCAAAGAAATCTTGTATGTCCTACTCTAATTCTGCCTTGAGCACAGCATCCCGAAGATGAGTAGGGTTAAGCCGTCAGCTCAAATATGGGGAGCAATCCAGAGGAATTCGTAGTTCTATTATGACTGGGGAGTGGTCTGAGAACGTGCGGGCTAAATGGGTCGCCTGAGTCAGCCAATGTGCCATTCCCGCCGACATGAAGACGTAGTCGGGTCCATGTGGAATGTATAGTCGAGTAGTGTGTGCCTTCCTTGAGAGTAGGGTGTGCATGTCTCCAGGGTTTCGGGGGGGGGGGGTCTTGCCTAAAGGGCAGGAGGGTGGTTTGGGGCGCAGTTGCTTTGTTCTAACTGGTGTTTTAGCACAGGGACACTCAGTTGGAGTAACCATGCGCTCTATAAGCTGTATAATAATAAAAATTCTCATACCAGTCCACAACGTGAGTAAATAGAGACATGGAAAAGTTTAAAATGTTTTTTTTTTACGTGCTCTAAGAAGCAGTATTTTTGCTAACATAAGCAGGCATATGATTAAAAATAAGATCAGCATTGTTATAATTCCATACACACCGGGAGAAAGCATATTATAATGCTAGTGGAAACAGGACCTATAGTGCCTTGTGTACCACCCTCCCCAGCTTGGAACTAGGTTTTATAATAGGTCTCGTAGGCTTCAATGGGGAACCTCATACCTCCAAGATCAGTACAAGTGGATCACATCAGGATCTGCAAAAGCTCTCTCTCTGGAAACGAATTTTCTCCAAGTGCCCTAATCATGCATGCAGTGCAATATTAAAGATCAGTAGAAGTGGATCACATCAGGATCTGCAAAAGCTCTCTCTGGAAACAGATTTTCTCCAAGTGCCCTAATCATGCATGCAGTGCAATATTAAAGGCACTAGAATTTCAGTTAGCTGCAGCTGTGTCATGTTGTGTCTAGAGCATGGGCCGATCAGCCCGAACAACAGTTTACATTGTTATGATAACCTTGGAGGCTTCAGCACTCACTGTGCAGACTAAGGTCGCAATGTAAGTTTAGGGATGTTGAAACTAAGCCTTTCTCCGTTGAAGAATCCAAGCGGCCTAACTTACAATAACAGATACTTGCAATATCGTGTGCAAAAGCAGCAAAATGGGGTTTAAACGTCTACCAAGCTTAAGCTAACATAGCAATGTGTGCACGCAAGGTCCTGCCTTCACTACACCCTCCCTTGATCGGAACACGCACAAGAACGCAGAGTTCAAGTCAGAGTGAGACAAGTTCAAAAATTTGCCAAAGCGTATAATTGTGAGTAATAAGTACAGAACAGTAATGCAAAATTGGAAAAAAGCAAAACGGGAGAGTATATTACCCTACCTTAAAAAGGAAAAAACATTGTTTGAGGATATGCCGCGGTGAAGATGGACAGATGCCAAATTAATCCAACAGCTATTATCCACAGTACGCTACAACTGCCTCCAAGAGGAAGTCCTTGTTATCATCCGAAAAACATTTCAGCCATCCTATTCAATAATGTGAAGGAACATACCTGTTTTTCGACAGTCGGAGCCTCTAGCACCATCAGAGGACAACTCGGGTGTTCTTCGAGATAACTGCGTGCCAGAAAGTCATGGGCTGCAGCCCAAATGTCCCAATTGCCTAGGACTCCATGTGCTGCTGCACAGCCCATTTTTCCAATGTCATCATCAATCTTACTTTTGGAACGTGCTACTACATATGTTGCTACTGCTGTCTTCGCTGCTGCATCAGCAAGACAGTTGCCAAACGCGTGTACTCCTACGTGCTGGTGACCAAGAGTATGAATTACAAACACGAGTGGCAGACTATCTTTAAACTCCGCCACTCAAACCCATAGCATTTTGTGCTACCTTTCAAATCTCAAGTCATTTTGAGTCCCCAAAAATATATTTTCATTGTACGACTGAACACAGTAGTAAGAGTCACTTATGATAAGAGTAGTCACACACGGATCTGCTTATTCCAGTGCAAGCACCAGAGCACGTAGCTCTGCCAACTGGGCGGTACAGTCCCCTAATGTCTGTGTATGCACGACATCGGACTTGAACTCTCCATTCACCATAGTACCAACCACTATTGCGCAGGCCGCTGAATAAGCATGTTTTGAATCTGTCGCCGGTTGCGCCGAACCGTCAGTGTAAATGATGCAATAAAAATCCTCCAGCGGGCGCATGGACGGAGGAGCCAGATGAACGAATTCATACTGTAAGTACTCCTGAGTTTGCAAAGAGGAATCAAAAATAAATGTGACAACCGGAGACGTCCAGGATGTGGCCCATCGTATCCTTCATGGATGCAAAGCTTTTGAATTGGGTACACTGGCCTTCGTCACTGCTTCTAGGGTAGGATACGGTGTAAAACCAACAAGCATTTCCCCTGCGACCGCGCTCTTTCAGAATCGCCATCTGTACTGCAGTCAAAACGTTTTAGACCGTGGAAAATCGCATTTCAGCCGAAGTGTACAAGTGTGGTTTGTAAGCAATAGGGACGGTCGCCCTCATTAAAAGTCCGGTACGTGAAACCAACTGAGCCATGCACAATTCTTATTATCCGGTTCTTGTTGTTGTCACGAGTCAGTAAGTATTTAGATTCAAGAAGATCAGACTGCAAAGATTGCAGTATAGCTGAATGTTCTGGCAGCCAGCAAGATTTGGTAAAAGTAGGTTGTATTAAGGCGTAAAGCGTCTTGATATGCTGGGAATAAAAGTACGCCCGAAATTCAAAAAACCCAGTAAAGATTGTCGTTTTTTCAGAGTTGTTGGAGCGTGCAGCTGTGTGCATTTCTCCAGGCAGTGAGGCGCTAAACCTCGACCTTCATTGTTAAGCTCATAGTCCTGAAACAAAACTGTGTACTCTGCAATGCGTTCTTTTGCAAAGTAAAACTTGTAACTGAAGTCCGCAAACATACAAATGATGCGGTTAACTTGACACTCATGTGTCCTGATTTTGTCTGAGAGATAATAAATATCATCCACATACGAGCACACATCCGGGTCGAGTCTATCCAAAAGAGACTATTCGAGCTGCAAAGACGCCTGGACTGTTATAGCCCATGGCTAATCTTGTCAACTGTTTTTGTTTGCCACCACAGGTAAATGCCATCCATTGACTACTAATAGAGGACAGGTTATGGCTAAAAAAGCCATTGGATATGTCAAGTGTGGTCTTAAACCGTGTACGCACGAGACTATCCTCAAGGGCAGAACTGTGTCTTCTGTACCGCACAGGTCCGACAATGAGTTCAAATGCCGGTAATCCAATACCAAACGGCCATGAGGCTTGGTCACAGTAAAAGAGGATTATTAATCGGTGACATGCATGTTTCAATCGCACCTTGATATTCCAATTGGTCAAGGATTTCTACAACGGAAGCTTTCGCTTCCCGTCGCATTGGATATTGGGGTTGAGGCTGTGGCATAACCCGCAATGGTATCATGTATGGAGGGAAATTTGTCCCACTCACATTGAGTATGGTACAAAGCCGGTGCGATCACCTGAGCCCACTCTTCTGCAAAATTCAGCGCCTGCTCTTTTGGCACTGTGTGTGCGAGACAAGGGAGGATTACCTCCTCCCCTCTCAGAGGTCAGAACGAAGGGTGGGGGTCCAGTCTGCCTCTGCCAACAAAATGTCATATGTGGAGGTCAGATTTTCCCAAAAAATCCCTTTTAGTTTACGTTGTCACCTTCAATTAAGAGGACTATTTCAAAAAGTCTGTCGGGGGGGGGGGGGGAGCCACTCTAGTGTCAACTGTTTCAACAGTGACGTAGTTGTCAGTTGCTGTTGCCGTCAGAAGCGGTTGCAGTGCTTGCCGCACTACTGTAATTTCCGACGCGCTGTCTAGAAGGGTCTGCGCCCATGTCTGGTTCCAAAGCTGTGTTCTCACTATCCGTGGCATATCTCACTGTTAAAGCGGCAACTTTCTTCTTCTGAAATGGAGGTCATTGATGTTAAAAATAGTCCTGCTTGCCTTTACCATCCGTCTGGCGGGGCTGCTCACGACCTTGTGAGGCACCCCGACCTCTGCCGCAATCTCCTCCACCGGATTGTAAGACCGATGTTTCCTGCAAAGAGCGAGGAGAACGTTGTTCAGGCACCTGAAAACAATCCGGTGACTTAATATTAGCGCGATCGGGCAAATCATACATGCGCTCAGTAGACACAGGTATTGGCGATGCAGGACGAGACCCCTGTTGTTTTTGTTGCTTTCCCTGTTTTTTAGATTTCCATGTATTTTTAGGAAAATTGGGACGGTCGTGTTTATCAGACTTAGCCGTCTGAGTCTGCGGGCTGAGCTGTTACTTTAGCAAAAGGCTCAACACCCAAACTATTGCGGCCAATGGTCTTGTAAGCCTCCGCAATAATTGTTGGTAAGTGTCGGGGCTTATCGGGGACTTCGCGCAAAGCGCTAGACACTTGAAAGTTCACTGCATCTCCCTTGACATTCGCAAGGACAAGATCGGAAACCATGTCTAAACACTCCGATAAGTCGCATTCCCAATTCAACAGCCTCCTCCGGACCATGGTGATCTTGGACACTCTTAACCACGGAGGGTGGGACAGCCATGGACTGTGTGCCGCAGCACTTAACATAGACTACCCCAAATATCTTACCCCAGGTATCACAATCAGTTACTTCTGGCACTAAGTCTTTCTGCAAACTAATTGTCAGAATCCCGTGTTTCTCAACAGGATTCGTATTAGGAAACACTGCTTCCAGTTGGTCAAATTTCTTGGCAAGCCTAAAGGGCATATCATCCTTATCTTGGGGGCGCTGGCCCTGGACCACATTAACCATTACGGGACTGAGTTTCATCCCGGCCGGCTCAACTGGAGGCGTCACAGCACCAGGTGCCCCCACCTGGATGTTTTGGTATACGTATTGTACTAAAGCCCTAAGCACCTCTACAGCAGAGATATAAAGGACTCTGTTCCGCAATTGGGACTGTAAGGTAACGTGGGTGTGGAGTAAACCTGGCCAAAACAGGCCAAGTGGCCCCAGGATTGGACAAAGGACCTAACCGAACTGCCGTTACCGAGTGCGGAAGGGTGCCATCAAACCAAACTTGATGCTGCCTAGCTGAAATCGGACTCTCCCCTGTCCTGTATAGTCAATAGGCACGGCAGTGTGAGTGTAGATGTGAAACCTATTGCTATCCACAATATTTTTGGCGACCAAGTGTTTTAAGGACTCCAGGGCTACGGCCAAGTCCTTGGGTCTTACGGGCCAGCACCAGCAAACTTCTACTTTTTTCTCCTTTCGTGGTCAAGGAAGGGGCGCCCCCACACATTCGTCCAGCCACAGGCCGCAGAACCAACCTCAACACGGTCGCTGAAGTGGTAACTGCAGTGGCGGTGCGGGGGGACAGAGGGCCAGTCAGTCCACATCCACTCCTGCAGCACTTTTTTTGCAGAGTTTTATATAGCGCGAACTAGACCCGAACCGAATCGGGTATCGGAGCGCTTTACATAGCACCAGTTACGTTACATGAGGACACACATTCATGTTAGGCACGGGGAGATTAAGTGATTTGCCCAGAGTCACAGGAGGTTTTGGCGTTGTTACCGAGACTCGAACCCAGTTCCCCAGGTCCAAGGTCGAGCGCCCTAGCCGTTAGACCAACTCCTCTCCCACTTTCAGTTTACTGTGCTCCCCTTCGGCCTCACCAGTGCCCCTCGGGTCTTCACAATAGTGATGGCAGTGGTTGCAGCTCATCTGCGCAGGTCAGGGATTCCAGTTTTCCCCTATCTTGATGACTGGTTGTTGGAGGCGGGCTCCCCCCAGACAGTAGTCTCCCACCTCCAGACTACGGCCGACCTCCTGCACTTGCTGGGGTTCTCCATCAACGTGCCGAAGTCACACCTGTACCCCTCTCAGAAGCTCCTCTTCATCGGAGTGGTTCTGGACTCGGCGCAGTTTCGGGTTTATCCTCCTGAGCAGCGGGTTCGGTATATTCAGGCTCTGATTCCGATCATTCAGCCTTTATCCCGAGTTTTGGTCATACTGACACTGCGACTCCTGGGGCTGATGGCCTCCTGCATCCTGCTAGTACATCACCCCAGGTGGCGGATGCGGGCTCTGCAGTGGGACCTTTAGTTCCAGTGGGCACAGCATCCCGGCAACTATCCAACCACGTCCTGATTTCGGAGGGTAGTGCAAGACCGTTGCAGTGGTGGCTCACGGACCACGATTGGGTCAGTGGTAGATCCCTCTCCCTTCCCCAACCTGAGCACACAGTGGTGACGGATGCGTCCCTCCTGGGATGTGGGGGGGCCACATGGGAGAGGCGGAGATCAGAGGTCTCCGGCAGAGTTCCGGCTCCATATCAACCTTCTGGAGCTGCAGGCGATCTGACTTGCACTGAAGGCATTCCTTCCCTCTGTCTGGGGAACTGTAGTGCAGGTGTTCACAGACAACACCACTGCCATGTGGTACTGCAACAAACAGGGCGGGGTGGGGTCGTGGAACCTTGGACCCTTTGTTAGGAGGCTCTGCGCCTCTGGACATGGCTGGAACACCAGGGCGTCACCCTGGTGGTTCAACACCTGGCAGGTTCCCTGAACGCCAGGGCCGACAAACTCAGCCGCCGGTGCATGATGGATCACGAATGGCGTCTGAACTCTGGCGTGGTGCAAGGTCTCTTTCTGCAGTGGGGAGAGCCTTGGTTAGATCTATTCGCCACCGAAGAGAATGCACAATGTCATCAGTTCTGCACGTTGGAATTTCCAAGGTGGCACTCGCTCGGCGATGCATTTGTCGCGAGTGGAGCTGCGGTCTGTTGTACGCGCTTCCTCCTATACCACTTCTGCCCAGAGTGCTGAAGAAGATGCGACGCGACCGGGCCCAAGTTATCCTTGTGGCTCTGCACTAGGCCCGAAGATACTGGTATCCCGAGCTACTAAGTATGTCAGTCGGTCCCCCGATTTGTCTGCCTCTTCAGGCGGACCTTCTGTCGCAGCAGCAGGGGACAGTCCTCCACCCGAACCTGTCCAGTCTCCACCTACACGCGTGGAGATTGAGCAGCGACAGTTGAGGCCATTTGACTTGCCTCCTGAAGTCTGTTGTGATTCTGGCAGACAGGCGTCACTCCACTAAAACAGTATACGCCTGCAGGTGGAACAAATTTGTGGCATGGTGCACAGCAAAGGCTGTGGATCCACTTTCTGACCCTCTTTCAGACGTTCTCCTCTTTCTTCTTACTCTTACCCAGCAGGGCTCTGCCCTGGGCATTATCAAAGGCTATCGCTCGGCCATGTCAGCCTTCTTAAGGCTTCCTGATCAGCCTTCTCTTTTCAAGTCGCACACATGTTGTCTCCTGTTTCTTTTGTGATGCCTTAGTGGGACTTGAATTTGGTACTTATCTGATGTGCGCTCCCTTTTTAGCCACTTCATAATTGTCCTCTTAGTCTTCTGACGCTTAAAATTGCTATCCTGGTTGCCATCACCTCTGCCAGAAGAGAGAGTGAGCTCCAGGCTCTGTCTTCTAAGCCTCCTTTCCTCTCAGTCCATCCGGACGAAGTTGTTCTGAGGACTCGTCCTTCTTTCCTGCCCTGCCTGGTTACGGCCTTTCACAACGGGCAGTCAATCACCTTGCCCACCATCTTTCCGCCTCCACATCCCTCGAAAGAGGAAGAGGCTCCACCGTCTGGACCCAAAATGTGCGCTCTTTTTATCTAGACTGCACTCGCCAGTTCCGGGTGGACGACCAGCTCTTTGTTGGTTACCTTGGCGCTAAGAAGCGACGGGCGGTGCACAAGCGGACCAGCTCTCGTTGGGTCGTTTTGTGTATCAAGGTCTGTTCCGTGGCGAAAAAGGAGCCTTCTGTGGGGCTGTGCGCCCATTCCACTCGGGCCACGGCGGCTACTACTGCCTTGGGTCGGGGAGTCCCCTTGCAGGACATCTGTCAGGCAGCTAAGTGGGCCTTGCTGCACACGTTCGCTAAGCACTACTGCCTGGACAGCCAAGTCCGGAGAGATGGCTTCTTTGGCCGTTCCGTTCTCCAGGACTTCCTGGTGTGCTCTTGGTTCGCAGACCCACCACCGGGGTTGGTATTGCTGGGGTATCTATTCTAAGGGAAGGAATCTAATACTAACCTGTTTCTTTCAGATGCACATGTTACTTACCTTCGGTAACAATATATCTGTAAGAAACAGTAGTTAGTATTAGATTCCTTACCGCCCCACCCATCCTCCCTGTTCTGCGAACCAATATCTAGGGTTAAGGTATCTCCCTTTGAGGGCCCTAGTTTCATGGCACCAGTGTCTATTTCTTGCATGGCCTTGCGTTCCTGGCGCGGAAAGCTATGCACAGAAGTGACATCCACGCGCGAGGGAGGCATCTGAGTACTCCGACGTCATCCCGGCGATCACAACTCCGACGGACGTGGAGCCGCCGTCTACGCCTACCAGCGCAGGGGTACTGCTGACGAAAACTTTCTGGATCCAGTCTGACGCCTGGGGATATTCTAAGGTAAGGACTCTAACACAATCTACTGTTTCTTACAGATATATCGTTACCGAAGGTAAGTAACTTGTGCTTGAACAACGTGCTCTAAGATGCAGTATTTTTGCTAACATAAGCAGGCATATGATTAAAAATAATACGATCAGCATTGTTACAATTCCATAAAACACAAAGGGAGAAAGCATATTATAATGCTAGTGGAAACAGGACCTATAGTGCCATGTGTACCACCCTCCCCAGCTAGGAGCTAGGTTTTATAGTAATAGGTCTCTGAGGCTTGAATGGGGAACCCCATACCTCCAAGATCAGTAGAAGTGGATCACATCAGGATCTGCAAAAGCTCTCTTTGGAAATTGATTTTCTCCAAGTGCCCTAATCATGCATGCAGTGCCATATTAAAGACACTAGAATTTCAGTTAGCTGCACCTGTGTGCATGTTGTGTCTAGAGCGCGGGCCGATCCGCCCAAACAGTTTACATTGTTATGATAACCTTCCAGGCTTCTGCACTCACTATGCAGAGTAAGGTCGTGATGTAAGTCTAGGGATGTTGAAAAGGAGCCTTTCTCATGTGAAGAATCCAAGCGGCCTAACTTATAATAACAGATACATGCAGTATCGTGTGCAAAAGCTGCAAAATGGCGTTTAAACATCTACCAAGCTTAATCTAACATAGCAATGTGTGCACGCAAGACCCTGCCTTCAGTACATAGCAAAGTGAATGCAGGTTTAGAATGTAAAGTTTGCAGTTACACGCAAAAGAATAACGTGTTATGCTAATCTCATGTGTGGCGTAGTTCTCAGCAGTTACGCATCCTGGGGAGGATGCTATACAGGCCGTTCACAATATCTTTTGGCAGCCTCACTCCGCCGGCGCACCTTCGGGCCCCGCGGAGCCGGTCTGGGTCCTGGGTCTTCGATATCAGCGGTTCCAGCCCCGTATCTGAAGAGCCCCTGTGGATCAGGCCTGGATCGGCGCTGGTCAACCTACCTACTGTCCCCAGCGCCAGTGTTCCCGATGTAGACTGTTCCCCGGCAAACACTGTCCCCATCCTCACCCCAGAGATGGACCTGGAGCCGGGCAGACGTCGGTCAACCTCTAATCCAAAGCTTGAGGGTACTTTTTATTCCCCTGTTTACCCCTGGTGTTCTCTATCGCCCAGAAGGTGTTGATGAGGATTTGGAGGGATCGCTGGACCCTTTAGCAGACCAGCTGGAGGAACCGGACTGGAGAGCCGACCTGTGTGACACCAGGACACATCTCCAGACCTTGGCATGCTTCTCCCCCTACCGTGACTTCGCACCACCACAGCATAAGAAGCTCCCACCTCCGAAGTGCAGCCGAGGCCTTGGGCTTGGAGCTCCTTTCAGTGGCAGTCAGAACTGACCTCTTGACAGAGGTACTTCAGCTTGCGGCAACCTACTCTGAACCCCTTCCGTGCTTCAACAAAGCCCTCACGGACTTCTTTCTGGGTACCTGGTCCAAGTTCAGCTTGGGGCTCCTTTTAAAAGGATGATTTTCCACGGCCAGGCTCCGGGCGATCCAATTTGCCTCATTCAACACTGTTCCCCCAAGAGCTTGGTGGTACAAGCCTCTTCCTCCAAGGGTGCACTCTCTTTTGCTCTCCCAGACAGGGAATCCAAGAAGCTGGATCATCTTGGAAAGCTCATGTTCTCCTCTTCCATCTTGGCACTGTGGTCCGTGAACACTACGTGCCTCTTGGGCTGATACTCCAATACTATATGGGATATGGGTGCTCAAGTGCTGACTTAGTGCCCGTAGGAGGCCCTGGCCATTCTCTCCCAAGCCGTGGCAGATGGGAGGAACTCAGCTAAATTCACAATTTGATGTGGACTGGATACCACCGACTCACTAGGCAGAATGATTGCCAGTAGTCCTTGGGCACTGCGCATGGTTGGCGACGTCTGGCTTTTCGGGGGATGTCCAGTCAACTTTGCTGGACATGCCCTTCGATGGTATAGTCTTTTCGGCGACAAAGCAGACTGCGCTAGATCGCTTTAAGGATTCTCGGGCTACAGCCAGATCCATACGTCTCGTGGCATCATCCTGACCACCCAGTCTGCTTTTTGCCCCTTTCATGGCTACGAAAGGGGCGCCCAGCCACGTTCGACCCATTCCAGCCACAGATTTACGCAAGCTGCCCAGCATCTGCATGTCTGCGGATGTGGGTCCCAGCGACCTTGTGGGTCTTGGATCCAGCGTGCGGGCCAGTCCACTCATTGTCCCCCTACAGGAGCCTCCAAGCCTCCCTCGTCCGACCGTTCAGGGCCACCAACAGCAGGATTTGCCATCACCTCCCCCACTGGCAAACCATCATGTTGTACAGGTGGGTATTGCAAATAGTCTAAAGAGGCCACTCACTCCCCTTTGAGACTACCCCTCCCTCCATGGCACCTTCTTATGATCTCATGACCGGGGATCACTTGGCGCTTCTCCGCCAGGAAGTCTTGGATCTCTTGGCCAAGAGGGTCCCTGTGCCAGAAGTCTGTCGTGGTTGCTATTCCTGCTACTTTCTTGTGCCCAAGAAGGACAAAGTCATGTGTCCTATTCTAGACCTCTGGCCCCTCAATTTCTTCCTTTGGAAGGAGAAGTTCAAAGTCCTCACCCAAGTTCTGTCTTAACTCGACCCAGAAGATTGCCTGGTGGTGTTGGACTTGCAGGACGCTCATTTTCATATCTGCATCCTTCCATCCCACAGACGTTACCTCCGGTTCACTGTAGGCCATGAGCACTTTCAGCTTAGCGTGCTCACCTTTGGCCTTTCCAGCAGTGCTCCTCGGGTGTTAACGAAAGTGATGCCGGTGGTCAGAGCTCATCTGCTCTAATCTGGGCTTCCAGTCTTTCCCTATCTCGACGACTGGCTGTTGAAGGCGGGCTCACCCTAGACTGTCCTTTTCCACCTCCAGACTATGGCGGAGGTGGGAGACGCATTTGCTGGGGTTCACTATCAACGTGCCAAAGTCGCACCTGACTCTCTGACGCTTCCTTTCATCGGGGCGGTTCTGGACACAGTGCATTTTCGGGCCTATCCTCCCAAGCAGCGAGTCTGTTATGTTTGGGCTAAGAACCTGTTTCAGCCTCTATTCTGGATTTCTGTGAGAATGACCCTGAGACTGCTGGGCCTCCTGCATCCAGCTGGTGGATCATGCCAGATGGCATATGCGGTAGGACCTGAAGTTCCAGGGGGCGCAGCAGTAGGGGGAATCTTTCCGACTAAGTCCAGATCTCCGAGGGAATTGCAGAACCGCTGCAGTGATGGTTGATGTACCAATCTTGGGTCAGAGGCATATCCGTCTCCCTTCCCCAACCAGACCTCACTATTGGGACAGATGCGTCACTCCTGGGATGGGGCAGCCATCTGGGAGAGGGGGAGATCAGAGACGCCTGGTCTCCGTCAGAGTCCGGGTTCCATATCAACCTGCTGGAGCTTCAGGAGATCCGTCTGGCACTGAAATCATTCTTTTTCTCTCTCAAAGGGTAGGTAGTGCAGGTGTTCAGACAACACCACTTCCATGTGGTACTGCAACAAACAGGGTGGGGACCTTATGTTAGGAGATCCTTCATCTCTGGACATGGCTGGAACATCAGGGCATGACCCTGGTGGTTCAACACCTGGTATGTTCTCTGAACACCGTGGCGGACAAGCTCAGCCGATGGTGCCTGGTAGATCACGAATGGCGTCTTCACTCTGAGGTGGTGCAAGGTCTCTTTCAGTGATGTGGACAGCCTTGGTTAGATCTGTTTGACACTGAAGAGAACGCGCAATGTCAGCAATTTTGCTCGTTGGAGTTTCCAAGGCGGCACTTGCTTGGCGATGCTTTTCATCACAAGTGGAACTGCTGCCCTCCTGTACCCCTTTCAGCCTGTACCACTTCTTCCCAGAGTGCTGAAGAGCACGCTTGACTGGGCACAAGTTATTGTTGTGACTCTGGACTGGGCACGAAGAGTCTGATACCCTGAGCTCCTGAATGTACGGCCATTGATTCTCCTGTCAGACAGCCCCTTCGGGAGGATCTTCTGTCGCAGCAGCAGAGGAGGGTTCTTCCCCCGAACGTGTCCAGCTTCCACCTCCTTGTGTGGAGATTGAGCAGCGACAGTTGACCGCTTTTGACCTTCCGTCCGAAGTCTGTAATGTCAGCTTGGCAGCCAGACGTCCCTCCACTAAAATGGTATACGCCTGTAGATGGAACAAGTTTGTGGCATGGTACACAGCAAAGACTGTGGATCCCCTTTCTGCCCCTCTTTCAGAGGTCCTCTTGTATATACTTTCTTTGGCCCAGCAAGGCTCTGATCTGGGCACTCTTAACGGCTATATTGCAGCTATCTCTGCCTTCCTTCTGCTGCTTGGTCAGCCATCCTTGTTCAAGTCCCTTATTGTCGATAGTCTTTTTAAGGGCATTACTAATCTTTCCTCCATCTCCTTTCATATTGCCCCAGTGAGACTTGAATCTTGTTCTTACTTATCTCATGTGTACTCCCTGTGATATCCTTCATTCATGTTCTCTGAGGCTCCTCACTTTGAAAACTGCCTTCCTTGTTGCCTTTACTTTTGCTTGTAGGGTGAGCTTCAAGCTTTTTCTACCATGCCCCCTTTCTTCTATGTGCATCCGGACAAAGTGGTGCTTAGAACAAGGCTCTTGTTCCTTCCAAAATTGCTTACACCTTTTCACATTGGTCAAACTATTACTTTGCCCACCTTTTTCTCACCTCTGCACCCTTCCAAGGAGGAAGAGAGACTCCACCGTCTGGACCGCAAACGTGCGCTGTCCTTCTACCTTGACCACACCAAAGATTTCCGTGTGGATGATCAACTCTTCTTTGGCTACGTAGGTGCCAAGAAGCTTTGGGCTGTTCAAAAGCGTACCATCTCTAGATGGGTTGTCCTTTGCATCAAAATCTGTTACGTTTTGGCGAAAAAGGAACCTCCAGTGGGGCTGCGGGCTCACTCCACTAGAGCTATGGCAGCCACCACTGCACTGGCACGTGGAGTTACACTCCTTGACATCTGTCAGGCAGCTACGTGGACATCCTTGCACACGTTAACCAAACATTACTTCCTTGACAGTCAAGTCCGGATGGACAGCTATTTTGCCCGTTCGGTCCTCCAGGACTTCCTGGTGTGAACTTGGTTCACAGACCCTCCTCCGGGGTTGGGATTGTTGAGGTATATAGTCTAAGGTAAGGAATCTATAACTTGGGTGTGTTTTTCAGATGAACAAGTTACTTACCTTCGGTAACGATGTATCTGTAAGAGACATAGGTTGCTTATAGATTCTATCCCACCCCACCCATCCTCCCCACTCTGTGAACTGACTTCTAGGGATAGGGACTTACAGGGCTCTAGTTGTGGTGTGCCAGTGTCTCGCATGGCTCTGTGCTTCTGGCATGTGAAGGCGTATCAGAACTGACGTCAGCCGCAGGGGCGGTGTCTGAGTAGGCACTGCAATATCATCCCAGTGACCACGACACGGACGCAGAGACGACCAACGCCACTTCCCAACGCGCAGGGGTACTATTGAGAAATTTTTTTTTCTTCAAGTGTATAATAAGCCTCCCTTAAGAAATCATTTCCTTCCCTATATATGCTTGTGGTTTGATTGTAGTCTGCACTATTCTTTACTTGGTTGGTTCTCTTCCAGGCCATATGCTGTTCGGATCATGTTCATTGCTGTCCGCATGGATACACCTGTGATGTGGCACAAGGATCCTGCATTCAAGGAAATGATTCAGTACCCTTCTTAACGACTATCCCGAGTATCTCAAAGGAGGGGCCACACAAGAGCGTGGTACCTTGTGATGACACATTCGGCTGTCCAGATGGCAATACCTGTTGCAGAACAGCGTCTGGGGAGTGGGGATGCTGCCCTACTGAAAAGGTGAGCGTCCTGTGTGATTAAGTCCAACTGTAGAATTTGCAAATCAGAATTTTTGCTGTACCATTTCTATTTAAGGCTTGCTGTGGTAAAAGCGCACTTTTCCTCTGCCTGTTTCTGCAAAGGCACACTTTCTGATTCTGCCTCGAATAAATGGAGAATTCTTTCAATTGTATCTGTGCTCATGGAGCAGAAATGCTTACAGGATGTACCCACCAGAAGGGGGAAAAATACTGTGTAATGGTATATGAATACTGAAGATCATATCGCCCTGCTTCAGACATGGCCTACTTGAACTTGCTAATGGGGTGCCACTTCTTGTGAAATGTGTGAAAATAATATGCATATCTACTTGCAAATGCCTAGGGAGAGCGATCTTGGCTAGCTTTTTGGTCTTTTAAATGTACTTCAGTCTTTTTGATGAAGGGCTAGTTCCTTTTGGGAAAGTAGTGGTTCATGCTGTGCAGTATTATACTGACAGATCTTACATGTTTTAATACCCCCTGCCCTCTACGCTCTCTATATATTCGTGAGATATGGATCTTTATTATGGAGAAAGATGGAGGAATAGATTGAGAAAGGTGTAATATAGCATTGAATAATTTAAGTGAATGGGGAAATGAGACGAAATCAAACTTACCTGCCAGACGCCGCCACCGCCAGGAGTCATTGCAAGGCAGCCAGGCACCTAGAAGCACGCCGCCACCGCCAAGAGTCACTTTGCAGCAGACTACACGCGCCGCCGCTCCGGGACCACAATTCCCGGCAGCCTACGCGGCGGCTCGCCTTGTGACACCGTGAGGGCGCCAGGAGGCGCACATAAGCGCCACAGGAACCGGCGGAGCGGGGGAGCCGAAATCAAACTTACCTGCCAGACGCCGCCACCGCCAGGAGTCATTGCAAGGCAGCCAGGCACCTAGAAGCACGCCGCCACCGCCAAGAGTCACTTTGCAGCAGACTACACGCGCCGCCGCTCCGGGACCACAATTCCCGGCAGCCTACGCGGCGGCGCGCCTTGTAACACCGTGAGGGCGCCAGGAGGCGCACATAAGCGCCACAGGAACCCGCTTCGCGGGACGCCCGGGGCAAAGCCCGGGCAAAGGGCGGGCCCTCTACGGCCCTCATCGGCAGGAGGAGGCAGGGGCAGGGCTAGAAACGCTGCAGGAAATATTACCTCAAGTAAGACTTATGGTTTTAAGATTCTCCTACTTGATATTATAATCGTAGAAAAGTGTGTTTGTGTGTATATTGTAAACATGTCTACAAAATCTAAGGAAGCCCCGCAAAACACTCTTGACAATTACCTTGTCCAAACTGTTAAAAAAATTAATACGCAGAGGAGAAATTCTTTGGGGTTGAGCCAATCCCCAGACCTACGATGTCTGTCCCCCTCTGCATCTATTCTGATTGACACCATTCTGCAGGAAGCTCATCATGAGGGCATAACTAGTGGCCCTATTTCTCAAGGAACAAGTGGCACACCTGCTAACGTAGTCCCGGCCTCTGAGGTTCCCAATGTAGAGGCTGAGAGTGACATTGACATTGACTCCGATCAGGAGAAACAGACTCGTGTCTCATCTGACGAGCAGACACCCAAAGGGCGTGCCACCAGGCCAAGACGATTATGTACCAAAAACCCACCTAAGCAGGGTGGACCACGACCGGGGATAAGAAGGAAGAGGGCTATTACCCCAAAGCCCCAAAGCAAGTGAACACTGTGGAGGACAAACTAAATCTTACATCTGAGGAGGCTTTTTTTGGAAGAATCGCTGATTTTCTTGAGTTAAAAATCAACGCTATTATTAAACCCCTAATATCAAAAATTGACAAACTGCAAGCGGAGATTAAGAAACTGGGTGGACTCCATACTACGGTTGCAGGTGGGGTAGAAAATATAACTATGTTAGTCACAAACTTGAGTAATAACACAGGGGGAAATGTTGTCAGAGAGGCTGTAAGTGATGGCGCAGGGATCCAGTTGCCAGAAGAGAACTCACCGCCTCATCCACCAACATCGACTGTTAACAGCGAGGGTTCTCTATTAGTCAACATTCCAACAGATAGAACCCCTTCTGTCAGCATCCCCCCAGTAAATGCTCACTCAACGGACCCCCTACAATTTATAGTTGAAGCCACACCAGTGGTTTTAGTTTTAGCGAACGTCCCTCCTCTTGAAGGGGGAACAGCGGAAAGCTCCACTTCTCTTACAAGCAAGGCCTTACACTGGTTAACCAGTAACATGCGGCTAGCTCCAGGGGGAAAGTACCATCTGGCAAGCGTAATCAAGTCAGCAACTAGGGTCCCCTGGTTGGGAAACCGGCCGAAAAGGTTTAAAGGGGACTGTGTGGCAGTGAGCTATTCAAATCAAGACGCCCTTCCCAACATTCTTGCTAACTTATTCCCTCCCCAACGCAGACAGGGTACTGTTGTTCCCTTAACCTTAAAGTTTTTTTATGGTGAACAGCAGAATGTTACCCACCCAAGGACTCCTGCACCAGGGTGGGACAGAAATTGGGATTCAAACCTCAGATGGGGGCAGGACACAAGGTATAACGTAGCAACCCATCATTCCCATTTAGCACAGCACAATCCTTTTGTAGAACCCCTTCAACTGTTTAATCGCTATGCCCCATTATCCTTCATGGACCAAAACGATTGAGTCTCTCCCAGACAAGACAGTAATGGTGAGGGTCTTCCGTTTGCTTCCAGATCACTAGATCGGAACTCTACAGGCATTAGGGTCTGCAGAATCATGAGCTGGAATGTCGCTGGCCTCAGAGCCAAATACAATGATAAGAACTGGCTGGAGATAATTAGATCCAACGACATTCTTGCTTTTCAAGAAACCTGGGAAACGTCAGACAGACTTGCTCTGGACGGCTTTTCCCATTTCACTGTACCGGCAGTTCCTAGTAAAACAGTAAGGGCGAAGGGGGGCTTGGCTATATACATCTCCCTAGATATTCAAGGGAAGCCAAGACAGATTAAAACTAATTCAATAAATATCTTAGCGGTTGAACTAACTACACCAAATTCACAGCCCAGATTATTTGTTAATTTTTATAATTCTCCTGCCAGTCAAATCCCGAACGAGCATTTGGTAACTTTAGAGGAATTCCTGTCTACCCACAGTGAGAATAGTGTCCATGGGTTTGAGGTGATCCTTATGGGTGATTATAACATCCATCCATGCCATGTGGATTGCCATGTGGAACACGAGGATTTTTCCCCCTATTCCTCTACACCGCATTTTGAACACTCATCACGTGGAGAGGCTTTGGAATCGCTCCTAGCAACTTTTAATCTTTATAAATCACATAGCTGCCACGTAGGCTCGAGGTTACCAACATACGTGGGTAACAACACAGGCACAATTGTAGATTATATTTTTTTATCTTCTAGTATTCTGCCTGAAGTGTTCAATTATAAGGTAGAAACTTCAGTTTTTAGCGATCATAATCCCGTAATTTTAGAGATTGTTTCACAGGGAGTTTTGGGAAAGAGGGTGATTGAAGCTTTATGTGTGACAGATCTAGTCCTGAGAGATCAGAATCGCAGACTGAAATGGGATCAAGTAACCCCAATCACCTTTTTACAGGATACCCTGGCTAAAGTTGAGGGGGAGGTTGCAATTTGCTTGGATAATAATAACTCTGCTACTACCATGATAGAGGCTTTCAATGTTATCTGCCGTCAGGTCAATTTAGACCTTACCGTAAAGAAAAAGCCTAATATGCTCAGGGGCCCCAAATGGTTTGACTCCAATTGTTACAAGGCTCACTCAATTCTCCTGAAAGCTCTAAAAAATAAACCAAGAGATAAAGAGCAGATAGCATAACTGTATTGTTTCCTCAGTGATGCTATCAGGACGAGGAAATCTGAGATTAAAAAGGAGGCCTGGAATGACTTACTGTCGCCTGATATACAGAGAGATAGCGCTAGATTTTGGGCAATAATAAACCATCCATACTTCGTGGGACTAGAGAATCAGAGAGCAGACTGCATCATACCTGACTAACAGTGGGTCACACATTTCAGTAACATTTATAGCTGTCCTGATATCACTTCAGGCTGTGAAATGCAATTCACACAAGCAGTAACTACCATCTCTCCTTTTAGCTTAGAGGAGGTAAATAAAGCAATTAATGACACACTCTATAAAAAGGCACCGGGGCCCGACGGGGTTCCCGCAGATTTCTTTAAGAGTGCCCCTGAACTAAGTGCCAAAATTCTCACAAATATTTTTAACGCTACAAGGGATGTTATCTTTCCAATTAGTTGGGCAAAGTCCACGATAATACCGATCTTTAAAAAAGGACAGAGAACAGACCCGGCCTGTTATAGGCCAATCTCTCTCATTGATTCCAGTGTCAAAATCCTGGGAAGAGTCCTTTTAGGAAGACTGACTCAGCTTTTAGAAGGAAAGGGTGTCCTATCAAATGCACAATATGGTTTTAGAGCCAAAAGAGGAACTTTAGATCAGTGCCTAAACCTAGAACTGATCATAAATAAATACGCAATTGCCAAGGGGGGCTCTCTGTACATGGCCTTTATGGACCTCTCCTCAGCTTTTGACCTCGTCAACAGGGCTAAGATGTGGGGGTCCTTCTGACCATGGGCATGGACGCTCCTTTGGTCGGGTACCTGGCCGAGTTACATAGGGATCTTATGACCTCGGTCAGAGTGACCAGGGAAGGGAGATGCACTTGCCACTTCAAGTCAGAGAGGGGGGTTAGGCAAGGGTGTATCCTTGCCCCCCTCCTCTTTACTCTTTATATAAACGTTCTTGAGGTAGTCCTGGCAGCTTCCCACTCCGACATTCCGCGTGCAGGTGAGACAAAGATACCTGTCCTCCTGTACGCGGACGACGCAGTCCTCTTGGCACGCTCCGGAGTGGCACTAAATAAACTCCTTTCATCCTTTGGGGATTTCATGTCCTCGTTGGACATGAAAACCAACACAGATAAATCTCATGTAATGATTGCAGGAGCTGCAGGCAGGAAAAGAAAGTCGAAAACATTTTTTTGTGCTGGGAAAGAGGTCATGAGAGTTCCATCTTTTCCATACTTAGGGGTGACCTTTGATGAAAAGGGCACGTGGGGCCCCCAGCATTCCGTCAAAAGCAACGCTGTGGCAAGAGCGGCCGCTGGGTTGCTTGGCTTTGCAAAAAAACTTGGAGCCCACCCCATGGAAAGCATTATAAAGGTCTATAAAGCTAAATGTTTGTCGGTTGCCCAATACGGTTCTGTTATATGGGGGTACACTAATCATGATAAAATCCAGAAAGTAGAAAATACATTTCTGAGAACCCTGCTTTCTGTCCCTCAATCGACTTCCACCTATATAATACATACAGAGCTTGGATTGGGCTATATAACCGACATTTTAAAACTAGCCCCAGTTATTGGATGGTTGAAAATTTGGCTCAATCAGGAGCTAACATTAAATCATATCATCTTAAAAGATTGTTTAGCCCTGGATAGAGCCCATAACATTCCGTGGGTAAAATACGTTCATATGCAGCTAATTTTAGCCGGCCGACCTGAACTTTTCTCATCTCCACAATTGATAAAGCAGGAAGATTTAAAAACAGTAAAAAATACCCTGACAAATTTTTATGTTTTGGAGAGGGAAGCCACAGAGCTAAATAAACCCATGGTTAGGAAACACTGTATGTTGACATCTGTCCCAGGAATGGAACCATACCTTTTCCTGGTAACTAAACCATACCATCGTTTCCTTCTAACGAGATTTCGTTTTGATCTGATCCACTTCATTCTGGGCAATTTTAAAATATGGAATAGACCCGATAATGCTGAACCATGTGATTGTGATCACTTTTCCACCCAGGATACGATTCATTTTATCATGTTCTGCGGCCATTACACTGAGATCAGAAAAAAATACCTGCTTCCTATTTTGTGCAATTCGGGTTTTACTCAGGTAAAACCAGCCTTGATGTTCCTGCAACTCCTTCCTAATGTAAAAGTAGCTTTTCGTGTTGCTAGTTTTTTAGTTGCAGGAGCACGCATAAACAAGCACCGTACAAGAACTAGGCATCTTATTCCTGAATATTGGTTACCTTTTTATACCTTACTGATTTTAATATTCTTAACATTTTTGCATAACTTATTTTGTACATTGTGATTTTAGAGTTTTAAACATTGACTGTACTAATTTGTGTTCTGATGAAATGTTATGTATTAATGCTAGTTCTTTTATGATTTTTAATAATCGAATAAAGATAATTGACTTACTGACTGAGTGAAAACTACTACAAAACACCGACCTCTCTTACCTTGATGCCACTTTCTCATCCTCTCACCATTTTGCCACCATGATCAAAGCTTAAGGCTAGTACATATACTCAGATATGGGTAAAACTGACCTGTGAGCTTCCTCCTTGCTTTCACATCCTGTTCTTTGGATTTTACTCTATTGCGAGTGGCAAGGATGCTCCTTGCATTCTACCCAACACCTCTTTAACACCCCAGTAAGAGGGCTGTGGAATATATTTAAATATTCAACACTGTTCTAACAAACTATCACATCAAATGGCATTGATGTACTTGGCACAAATCAGGAAACAAGTTGGAGACCACCATAAACCATAACTATTAACCTTATAAACAAAAGTAATGTTTTAGCTAGGGTATTGTCAAAGGAGGTTGGGCCTACCCAGATTTCTACTGAATCACTTGCAGTTGAGAATAGTGTCCATGGGTTTGAGGTGATCCTTATGGGTGATTATAACATCCATCCATGCCATGTGGATTGCCATGTGGAACACGAGGATTTTTCCCCCTATTCCTCTACACCGCATTTTGAACACTCATCACGTGGAGAGGCTTTGGAATCGCTCCTAGCAACTTTTAATCTTTATAAATCACATAGCTGCCACGTAGGCTCGAGGTTACCAACATACGTGGGTAACAACACAGGCACAATTGTAGATTATATTTTTTTATCTTCTAGTATTCTGCCTGAAGTGTTCAATTATAAGGTAGAAACTTCAGTTTTTAGCGATCATAATCCCGTAATTTTAGAGATTGTTTCACAGGGAGTTTTGGGAAAGAGGGTGATTGAAGCTTTATGTGTGACAGATCTAGTCCTGAGAGATCAGAATCGCAGACTGAAATGGGATCAAGTAACCCCAATCACCTTTTTACAGGATACCCTGGCTAAAGTTGAGGGGGAGGTTGCAATTTGCTTGGATAATAATAACTCTGCTACTACCATGATAGAGGCTTTCAATGTTATCTGCCGTCAGGTCAATTTAGACCTTACCGTAAAGAAAAAGCCTAATATGCTCAGGGGCCCCAAATGGTTTGACTCCAATTGTTACAAGGCTCACTCAATTCTCCTGAAAGCTCTAAAAAATAAACCAAGAGATAAAGAGCAGATAGCATAACTGTATTGTTTCCTCAGTGATGCTATCAGGACGAGGAAATCTGAGATTAAAAAGGAGGCCTGGAATGACTTACTGTCGCCTGATATACAGAGAGATAGCGCTAGATTTTGGGCAATAATAAACCATCCATACTTCGTGGGACTAGAGAATCAGAGAGCAGACTGCATCATACCTGACTAACAGTGGGTCACACATTTCAGTAACATTTATAGCTGTCCTGATATCACTTCAGGCTGTGAAATGCAATTCACACAAGCAGTAACTACCATCTCTCCTTTTAGCTTAGAGGAGGTAAATAAAGCAATTAATGACACACTCTATAAAAAGGCACCGGGGCCCGACGGGGTTCCCGCAGATTTCTTTAAGAGTGCCCCTGAACTAAGTGCCAAAATTCTCACAAATATTTTTAACGCTACAAGGGATGTTATCTTTCCAATTAGTTGGGCAAAGTCCACGATAATACCGATCTTTAAAAAAGGACAGAGAACAGACCCGGCCTGTTATAGGCCAATCTCTCTCATTGATTCCAGTGTCAAAATCCTGGGAAGAGTCCTTTTAGGAAGACTGACTCAGCTTTTAGAAGGAAAGGGTGTCCTATCAAATGCACAATATGGTTTTAGAGCCAAAAGAGGAACTTTAGATCAGTGCCTAAACCTAGAACTGATCATAAATAAATACGCAATTGCCAAGGGGGGCTCTCTGTACATGGCCTTTATGGACCTCTCCTCAGCTTTGGACCTCGTCAACAGGGCTAAGCTGTGGGGGGTCCTTCTGACCATGGGCATGGACGCTCCTTTGGTCGGGTACCTGGCCGAGTTACATAGGGATCTTATGACCTCGGTCAGAGTGACCAGGGAAGGGAGATGCACTTGCCACTTCAAGTCAGAGAGGGGGGTTAGGCAAGGGTGTATCCTTGCCCCCCTCCTCTTTACTCTTTATATAAACGTTCTTGAGGTAGTCCTGGCAGCTTCCCACTCCGACATTCCGCGTGCAGGTGAGACAAAGATACCTGTCCTCCTGTACGCGGACGACGCAGTCCTCTTGGCACGCTCCGGAGTGGCACTAAATAAACTCCTTTCATCCTTTGGGGATTTCATGTCCTCGTTGGACATGAAAACCAACACAGATAAATCTCATGTAATGATTGCAGGAGCTGCAGGCAGGAAAAGAAAGTCGAAAACATTTTTTTGTGCTGGGAAAGAGGTCATGAGAGTTCCATCTTTTCCATACTTAGGGGTGACCTTTGATGAAAAGGGCACGTGGGGCCCCCAGCATTCCGTCAAAAGCAACGCTGTGGCAAGAGCGGCCGCTGGGTTGCTTGGCTTTGCAAAAAAACTTGGAGCCCACCCCATGGAAAGCATTATAAAGGTCTATAAAGCTAAATGTTTGTCGGTTGCCCAATACGGTTCTGTTATATGGGGGTACACTAATCATGATAAAATCCAGAAAGTAGAAAATACATTTCTGAGAACCCTGCTTTCTGTCCCTCAATCGACTTCCACCTATATAATACATACAGAGCTTGGATTGGGCTATATAACCGACATTTTAAAACTAGCCCCAGTTATTGGATGGTTGAAAATTTGGCTCAATCAGGAGCTAACATTAAATCATATCATCTTAAAAGATTGTTTAGCCCTGGATAGAGCCCATAACATTCCGTGGGTAAAATACGTTCATATGCAGCTAATTTTAGCCGGCCGACCTGAACTTTTCTCATCTCCACAATTGATAAAGCAGGAAGATTTAAAAACAGTAAAAAATACCCTGACAAATTTTTATGTTTTGGAGAGGGAAGCCACAGAGCTAAATAAACCCATGGTTAGGAAACACTGTATGTTGACATCTGTCCCAGGAATGGAACCATACCTTTTCCTGGTAACTAAACCATACCATCGTTTCCTTCTAACGAGATTTCGTTTTGATCTGATCCACTTCATTCTGGGCAATTTTAAAATATGGAATAGACCCGATAATGCTGAACCATGTGATTGTGATCACTTTTCCACCCAGGATACGATTCATTTTATCATGTTCTGCGGCCATTACACTGAGATCAGAAAAAAATACCTGCTTCCTATTTTGTGCAATTCGGGTTTTACTCAGGTAAAACCAGCCTTGATGTTCCTGCAACTCCTTCCTAATGTAAAAGTAGCTTTTCGTGTTGCTAGTTTTTTAGTTGCAGGAGCACGCATAAACAAGCACCGTACAAGAACTAGGCATCTTATTCCTGAATATTGGTTACCTTTTTATACCTTACTGATTTTAATATTCTTAACATTTTTGCATAACTTATTTTGTACATTGTGATTTTAGAGTTTTAAACATTGACTGTACTAATTTGTGTTCTGATGAAATGTTATGTATTAATGCTAGTTCTTTTATGATTTTTAATAATCGAATAAAGATAATTGACTTACTGACTGAGTGAAAACTACTACAAAACACCGACCTCTCTTACCTTGATGCCACTTTCTCATCCTCTCACCATTTTGCCACCATGATCAAAGCTTAAGGCTAGTACATATACTCAGATATGGGTAAAACTGACCTGTGAGCTTCCTCCTTGCTTTCACATCCTGTTCTTTGGATTTTACTCTATTGCGAGTGGCAAGGATGCTCCTTGCATTCTACCCAACACCTCTTTAACACCCCAGTAAGAGGGCTGTGGAATATATTTAAATATTCAACACTGTTCTAACAAACTATCACATCAAATGGCATTGATGTACTTGGCACAAATCAGGAAACAAGTTGGAGACCACCATAAACCATAACTATTAACCTTATAAACAAAAGTAATGTTTTAGCTAGGGTATTGTCAAAGGAGGTTGGGCCTACCCAGATTTCTACTGAATCACTTGCAGTTCAACCCAAACACTCCAGTTCGCCTTACTGTGGGAGTGCAAAAATTTGGAAATGCTTAATCATTTCTTCACACCCTTTATTGCCTATGTGATTAGGCTAGGATATCTTTAAAATTCTATTTCATGTTCCCCCATTCCTTCATGGACATGCCCAGTAATGTCTCAACAAGTATCCGAAGACAAAGTGTAATCTTTCTGGAGAATTTTTGAAAGGACATGTTTTCTGCGGTCTCTTGACTGGCTGTCAAGATGCTACCTTCCTTTTGTCTCCTAAGGATTTACAGAATGTTTATATATTTAGTTTTGCAATCTCTCCTACCTCTTAGTTTTTGTATAGCTCTCATTTGTTTTGAAATCACTCAGTAGCTCACATCTGCTCATCTCCTGTGACGGAAGGTGTCCTGATACCTGTACGTCTCTAGTGCCATGTACTATGCAAATCAGTGAAAAGCTAGTATTCTGAAACCAGAATGCACATGGGTGAAGGTTCCATGCCGATATGCACTTACTTCTCAGGCAGGCAAGGGATGTTCAGGATTGTAAGGCCATTAATGTTGTACAACTGATTTTAACGTGAGGGAAGGTCAGCCACTCTTACGGTTTTCTGATATGACCATGAATTGAAACCGATGTGAAGTGAAAGAGGCTGCTCAAATGGATGGCTCTCTGCTGTCATATAGCTACTATATATCTTTATAATGCGTTAAGTTAGCATAGGCACATTACATGTTTGAACGCCATTTTTCCTTTTGCTGCTTCTGCACACGACACTTAATTGTTGATTTAGCTTTCAACCTAGTAGTTCGTTGTGGTTTACATGAGAATAATATGTTATTACTCTGATATCAGCTTTGCTTAATAAACTGTCTGTACAGAGAGTGCTGAAGCTTCAGGAACAACAAGATACTGAATTGTTATGAGGTCTGATCTTCGCGCCTTCATAGACATAACATAAGTGCAGCTTCTGCCAACTTTGAGCTTTAGGCGGGTTTTATATTGCTTTGCTTGAAGCACACAAACACACTTGATGCTGTTCGCATGCAGAGAGAGCTGGTGTATGCTGATGTGATCTCTTCATTCTAGGATCCTGAGGTATGGGCCCGCCCTAATTAAAACTAGGGCTCCCGGTTTTATGGTATTTATTTTTTTGCCATTTCCGTCTGTATTTATCCATATTTATTTTTTGGGCATTTTTTCTGTTTTTATCCACATTTATTTTTGCCGCAAGCAAAAGACGCTGCTACAGCTAGTATTTTTCCGCATTTATTTAAATTGACAATGCACACCAGCGCCCGGTTGTTATTGGTCAACACAATACATTCATCTGAAAACTTTCCGATTGTAGTACAAGCACATGTGCATTTCAAGAGACTTTGCGGACATTGAGGCTCTTTCTGGTTTGTTAATGAAATGAAGACCACCCCATAATAAGTTAATCAGAAACACGTCTAACTACTCGGTCAAACAATGATTGTGGGATACCTCAGCACGGTGTATTTTCTGCGTTTGGGCAGCACACTTGAAAGCGTGTATGGCATTCCGGTGCATACATATTATTTTTCAATTCAAACAGTCAGCATGAAGGATTTCATATTCAGGACTGGTTCTGTAACAAAGGCACATTCTTCTGTCGCCTCACTTTAAACCGAACCGCATCGAACGCACACCCACAGCAACACAGCTTGAACTACAAATGGACTCCCTTTCACCCACTCATCTGTGCAGAGCGCAGTAGCTTTTACTCCTCTAACGTAAAAGTTTGATTGCGCTACATTTATTGTTCACGCCTCGATTCTGGGAGGACAGCTGTGTGCCGCTGCATTGCTAATTTGCATGTGTGTGTGTTGCAACAGGGACCCTCAATGCTGCTGGTGAGCATGACTCCGCAAAATGTGGGCAGTGGTGAGCTTACCCGCTGGCAAAGGCAAAACACGCATCTGTCTGGCAAACATGCACAAGATCAAACATTCTGGAGACCAATGCTTGCGCTGTCCATCGTTATTCCCAGCTGCTCGTGAGTTTTCAGAAATATTTTTAGTCTGGCATACCTAAAAACACAGACTTAAATTAAGAAAAAGAACTGTGGTCTCACCTAACGTATCCCTCACTTATTTGTAGACTGCAATCCCAATACAAGCGCATCCTCCCAATGTGTCCACAATGATGAAATATAAGACAAAATGATGTCTGTAAACGTGTGCTGCGATAAGTGTGAAGTCAGTGTTTGTTCCCAATTTCAAATCCAAAACGCATATCTTATAAGAATATTGGGCAAACAATGTCATTGATGTAGCGTGTGCCGTGCATTACCCAAACACAAGCAAAACTTGAGGGAAGTGCTCCTTTACATAGATGCACAGCCGTGAACCCGAAAATGCATACATTTAATTTGTGTGAAGCATGGCGTCTATGAAGTGTGCACTAATAAAGCATGCACAAACCACACTAAGCAATATCTTGAGGGAAGTGCTTAATTACCTTGAAGCGCTGCAGCCGTAGATGGTGAGCTGCTGTAAGTGGAAAGTGCTCTCATTAATGTGCGGCAGTGAACCCCAAAAAGCATACACAGGTGAAAATCAAATCACCCAAAGCACGACGTCCCTGACCCATATGCTGCGCTAAGAGGAAAGTGCTCAGTCTGAGGAAACACTTGAGGAAAGTGTTCGATGTCATTAATGTGAGGCTGGGATTCACAAAAAGCATACACCTAAATTAAAAGTAAATTGCACAAAGCACAGCAACCCTGAACCGAGTCCCGCGTTAATAAAGTATAAATAAACGGCATGGGCAAATCCTTGAGTGCAGTCAATGAACCCTAAAAAGCATACATAAACAAGAAATGAAAGCAAGTATAGCTGACGTGAAAGTGCGCATTTACACAGCTACTCAAAATGCTGATTTGCAGCTGTGGAACCATGTTCGAGGCTTAATGGCCAAAGCTGCCGAGCTGCACTGTGATTGTGTACAAAGGACGTAATCAGCATCTCAAAATGCATTTTCATCTGGGTCTGTGCTTAGTGCATTTTGATCTGTGGTCTGTGCTTAGACATAAATAATCTCCTGTTAGGGCTGCCTACATGAAAGTAGTATGTGGCGTAAGGGCCAGAGCTGGCGATTTGCAGTTGTGGAACCATGTTCGAGGCTTATTGGCCAGAGCTGCCGAGCTGCACTGTGAGTCAGGACAAATAACGTAATCAGCGTCTCAAAATGCATTTTGACCTGTGGTCTGTCCAAATCCGAGCAGTGGAGCCAGGAGATGCCGAACAGGAAGGCGTCTAAAATAAAGGGCTAAAGTTCTCAGGGCGGGGCTGAAGGCACGCCCATAGAGTGACGCTTTGCTAGGACCAGGATTGGCTCAGGGTCACCGGCGTCACTAGAAGACCCTGAGCCAATAGGTCCACACCACAGCATGTCACTGGAAGGAATTTCCAGTATCAGAACAGCGGTGTGGCACGGAAACAAAGAAACACTGCAGTGCGCCAAGCGCGCCAAATTTACTCGTATTTTTCCGTCTATATATATAAATACAGACAAAGGAAAACTTGTTTCCCGTCTGTATTTATATGTATAAATCCGTAAAAACGGCAAACCGGGAGCCCTAATTAAAACCCAAAGAGACCTTCTTATAATATATGTGTTAGGGAGGGTGAGAAATAAGTGGTTAACTCTTATTCATTACAGCATGTTAACATGCTGTCACCATTTGCTTTCTATGGACTAGTAACTATGCTGATAACTTTGCTTCTGATAATGTTTCCTTGTATTATCTAAGATACTGCGCCTGAGAAGACGGCATTAGTAAATAAATATTTCAAATGTTCACGTGTCCTCATTTACTCCACGTTCTGGTTTGAAATGATTGTATAACGAAAGAGTTCTCAAGTGTTCCACGTAACCTGAGGTATTGTAAGCTCATGTTCTGGTTTGTCTAAACATTGGGAGTTTGTTATGACCAATGAGACACTGTAGCTAGCTCGGTAAGGGGTTTGTTGGGTACTAAGGTGAGTTTTGGGTCACCCTAATTCGCTGAGGTTCCAATCCTCTGTGCACAGTTCTGTGGGAGAACAGAAACCCTGCTACATGGCGCCCATACGTTGGTGGACTTATATCATGACACTCGAGTAGTATATCGTTCAAACCTTAACCCCTTCACTGTCGTTTCAGGAAAACGGTGGTGTCTGTGAAACCTACCTATTTTTTTGAAATAGGTCTTTTCAAGCTTGATTCTATCTAAAACGGTTTCTTTTGAATTACTACCCAGTTGTGCTACAAAGTTTCCTTTGTTTTTTCAGTTATTCCGGTGCAATCATGGCGCAGGCTGTGGCCATCCCGCAGCATAGTCGCATTGCCGTGCGCAACCATTTACAGGCTTACCAAGTCCCGTTAGATGGCTTGGCTGTGATTTTGGTGGTGTGCAGATCCGGCGTACCCTTTCGAACTGTTTTATTCGTGGGTGACGTTTCCGGGAGTGGACACAAATTCTGGTTTGTTCCACACCTACACGCCCTCACCTGTACCGGCTGAATATACACCGTACAGGGCACTGGAAATACCTCTTGATCATTGGCAGCATCGCGTTTGGTTTGATGGCGCCCTACCCCACCCTTTGTCCGCTGCGAGGTTGGGTCCATTGTCCATGCCAGGCACAAATTGGCCTGCATTGGGTGGATTCACCCCGCACCCGAATCACGGCGCTTGTCCCTTGGCGGATATTCGCAGACTACATGTTGTCTCGATTGCCGTGATTCGTGCATTAGTGCAATACATAGGTCGTCATCTCCCGGGATGTCCCCCGGGGGGTCCGGCCGTTCAGACGGAACATGGCGGTTTAAGACTTAATCCGGTTATGGTCAATTCGGTTTTTGGTAAGCGTCCCGATGATAAAGATGATTTCCCTTTCTGGCTTGCCGAGAAATTTGACCAACTGGAGGCTGTGTTTCCGAATTCTACTCCTGCTGATAAACATAGAATGTTGACGATTACTTTGCCTAAGGATTTAACTCCTGAACTCGTTGACTGTGAAAGTTGGGGGAAAACTTTTGCATCCGTTTATACGAGGTGTTTCGGCACCCCGTCTATGTCCGTACTGCCTACGATCGTTAAGCGTGTTCAGGATGATCACGGACCGGAAGCAGCGGTTGAATTGGGTATGCGCCTGTGTGGTTCTTTTGAGATTGTTAGCGATCTCATCCTCTCCAATATAAAGGGAGATGCGATGAACTTTCAGGTGTCGAATGCTTTGGCTGCTCTACCCAATGCCGAAAAACCCCGACAGTTAGCGAAGATTGTTGTGGCCGCATATAAAAATATAGGTCGCACAAGTAAAGGTCTGAAATATTTTCCTATCAAGGAGAAAAAACGACAACAGGGGCAGTCTGCTACAGCAGATGTCCAGCCCAAGTCCAATAAACAGAATTGGCCTAAAAAACAGAAACGGGGAAAGCAACAACAGCAGACTCGGGATTCATATCCTGCGCCACAAGTTCATGCGCCGACAGAGAGAGTATATGATTTGCGCGATCGCGCGATGATTAAATCACCTGATAGATTTCAGGTTTGTGAACAACGCTCTCCTCGTTCCTTTCAGGACTCATCGGCCCCAAAGACCGGTGGAGGAGGAGGCGGTAGGGGACGTGGTGGCCAACACGGACGTGGCCAGTCCCGCCAGACATACGGCGCAGCGAAGCAGGAGGATTCTACGCCAAAAAGACCGCAGTTTGCGAAAAAGAAAGTCGCGGCCTTAACAGCGCATCGATATGCCACAGATAGTGAGAACGCGGCTTCAGAATCTGACGTGGGCTCTGACCTTGCTGGACAGCGCGGCGGAGATTACCATAGTGAGAGAGGCGCTGCGTCCACTACTGAGGGTGACAGCGACTGATGTCTACGTTGTAATAGAAACAGCCGATACAAGACTTGCTCCCCCTGAAAGACTTTATGAAATTGTCCTGTTAATTGAAGGTGACATACAGCGTACCGTCAAAGGGGTATTTTGGGAAAATCTGTCTTCTACGTATGATATTTTGCTTTCGGAGGCTGACTGGCCCCCACCTTTTGTGCTCGCGGCGCCGCGAGGGGAGGTGGTAATCCTCCCCAGTTTCGCGAACACTGTCTCGAAAGAGCATGCGCAGCATTTTGCAGAAGAGTGGGCTCGGGCTCTCGCACCGGCTCTGTACCGTAACCAATGTGGTTGGGATAAATTATCCCCATGCCACGAAATTCCGTTGCGGTCTCAGCCACAGCCTCAACCTCAATATCCCATTCGGCGTGAAGCCAAAGCTTCAGTCGCGGAAATCCTTGAACAATTGGAATATCAGGGAGTTATTGAAACGTGTGTCACCGATGAATAATCCTCTTTTTACTGTGACCAAGCCAGACGGATCGTATTGTTTGGTATTGGATTACCGGCATTTGAACTTGCATTGCCGTAACTGTGCAGTACAGAATACTCACGGCTCTGCCCTAGTGGATGGTCTCGTGCGTAAGCGTTTTAAAACCACGCTTGACATATCCAACGGTTTCAATGCCCACAGATTGGACAGCTTTAGCTCCCAATGGACCAGTTTTACATGCGCTGGAGTCCAAAAACAATTCCGGCGTCTCCCAATGGGCTATAAGAATAGTCCTGGTATATTTACCGCACGCATAGTCTCTATTTTGGAGGTACTCGACCCGGATGCTTGTTCGTATGTGGATGACACATATCTCACAGACGACGATATTTGGGAGCATCTGTGTCGTGTAAATTCTATTATTTGTAACTTTGCAGACATGGGTTACAAATTTAACTTTGCAAAATCGCACATTGCTGAGCACACAGTGTTGTTTCTGGGCTATGAGCTCAACAATGAAGGTAGAGGTTTGGCTCCTCACTTCTTGGAGAAATGCGCACAGTTGCGCGCTCCAACTACACTGAAAAAATTAGTCTTTACTGGGCTTTTTAAATTTCGGGAGGACATACATTCCGTAATATGCCCAGCGTATCAAGCCTTTGTATGCTTTGATACAACCAACTTTTTCCAAATCATGCTGGCTGCCTGAGCATTCAGCCATCTTGCAGTCCTTGCAGGCTGATCTGCTCGCTTCTAAGTTCTTACTGACTCGTGATAACCATACCAACCTGGTGATAAGAATAATACCGGGGACAGTGGGTTTCACATACCTCACTTTTAATGGAGGAGACACAGTACCTATTGCTTACAAGTCACACTTGTACACTTCGGCTGAGATGCGGTTTCCCACTGTGGAAAAGGTTTTAACGGCTGTGCAGAGGGCTATTCTTAAGGAACGAGCTCTGTCACAGGGGAAACACATGTTGGTTGTTACACCCTGTCCTCATTTGGAGGCAGTCACGAAAGCCAGTGTACCAAATTCAAAAGCTTTGCACCCTCGGTGGATTCAGTGGGCTGCGTCCTTGACTTCCACGGATGTCACGTTTATTTTTGACGCCTCGTTGCGGTCGCAAGAGTACTTGCAGTATGAGTTTGTTCATCCTGCTCCTCTAGCTATGCGACCTTTGGAGGACTTCCATTGTATCATTTACACTGATGGTTCGGCGCAGGTTGCGCATGGCTCTAAACATGCCTACCTTTCCGCTTGCGCCATTGTGGTCAGTGCTATGTTGAACGATGAGTTCATTTCCAGGGAAGTGCACACACTGCCGCTGGGCGATTGCACCGCACAATTGGCAGAGCTTCGTGCTCTCTTACTAGCATTTGAGTACGCAGATCCTAGTGTTACTACTCTTATTGTAAGTGATTCTTTCTACTGTGTCCAGTCTTACAATGAAAACTTGTTCTTTTGGATTCAGAATAACTTTCGTGATTCCAAGGGTAGCACAATAAAACATAAGATGATCTGGGTTCGAGTGGCGGAGCTTAAGGCTACGTTGCCGCTCGTTTTTGTAATTCATACTCTTGGCCACCAGCGTGTTGGAGTCCACGCTGTCGGTAACTCGCTTGCTGATGAAACAGCGAAATCAGCGGTGTCTACATACTTAGTTGCAGCAGTTACACGGTCCAAAAGTAAGATTGATAGTGACATCTTGGCGGCTGTTGCTGCCACTGAGAAGGGAGGTAAACATCCTACGGGGTTCCCTTCGAAGTACACATACCACTAAAGTCCCGAAAAGGTTCCTTTTGTAAAAATTCCTGATGTTGGGGAACGTTTGATTCCCAACTCTGATCGCAGGGCTGACTTGATTACAGCGGCTCATGAAGGTGTGGCGTCTGCGCATGCCGGCGTCTCAGCCACTGTAACTCAATTACAACAGCGTTTCTGGTGGCGGGGACTGTACAAACAGACGCGTGATTATGTCCTTCTTTGTGACATTTGTCAGCAGATTAAACTTTCGACTGCTACGCGTCCGCCACAGACACAGTTGTACATTTCTAATAAACCGCTAGGTTGTGTTTATTTAGATCACTGCGGTCCTTTTTCCTCTGATACTGCGTATAAGTACATCTTAGTTGCAGTGGATTCATGCACACCCTTTGTGTGGGTCTGGCCCCATCGCAGCGCTGATTCATGGACTGTCATTAGAGATTTGCGTATCTTTGTAGGGATTTTTGCCTGTGGTACCTTCCATTCGGATCAGGGTCCGGCTTTCGCCTCTAAGGCGTATAAGGATGCCATGACTTCGATGGGGGTCCAAGTCAAGTTTTCGTCTCCCTACAGACCTGAGGGTAATAGTGTAGTGGAGCGAATGAACCGCGATTTAAAGCAATCTTTGACAGCTCGAGTTATAGGCACTGGCAGAAACTGGCTAGCCCACCTCTATGGCGTGCAGCGTGCTCTTAATAATCTCCCTAGAAGGTCTCTGGGTGGGCGGACCCCATACGAAATGCTCTTTGGCATCAAGATGTTCGTCCCTGACCTTGAGGGTCTAGACTGCGTGGCTCGTGCCACAACCTTTGACGCAGATGAACATTGTAATGTATTACAGGATCTGCAAAAGACCAGAGACAGTCTTGCAAAGGAACATTTCCCCTCCACGTCGGATGTTGCGTTGCAGATCCCGGTAGTCGGCTGGCTACCCCAAGTTGGAGAACTGGTTCGAGAGAAGATAGACAACAAGAAAGAATTTGGTCCTTCCTATTGAGCTCCGGTTCTAGTGCTTGGCGTGAAGGGCACAAGAACAGTCATTTTACCACCACTTCCAGGTCGTAAGGAAAACAGGTTTATCTCAATTGACAATGTCAAGATACACAGAGTGGCCGATTCTTCTTAGCATGACACCGGCTGTTTCCTGTCCTTCCATTGTGAGAAATTCAGTTTTGCCCACTGCTTCTAATCATGAAACTGAAGTGGCAATCGAGTTGCCTGCTATTTCCAGTCCTTTATTAAGTACTTTGCCCAGTACAGACCTTGCTGAAATAGACTATACTTACCCCACTGACTTGTCCATGCCTGACCTGCAAGCCCGTTTGGCCTCAGAATCCAGATTTTCATTTGACACTGGTTCCAATGCCTCGAAAGTACCCTCACGTTTTGCAGTTTATGCCAGCTTATTTAAAGAACATTTTTTTAAATTCCCCCTTGGACATATATTTGGCTGGTGCTTTTTTCAATTTACCTTTTTATGTCAATTGGGTTTGTGTTTTATTTTTTCCGACTTATGAATGGACATTATGTCGAAGAAAGAACATGCATTCGACCTCTAAATGGAACTTTGGCCCCCCTTTCCTCATCGCATTCTGCACACAGATTGAAAAGAGACTTGACAGGCCAAGAAAACACTGCTTGGCCTGTTCTTGATGGGATAGTGTGGGATGCCGTTAGGTTCCAAATTCATGGCCCTACCGAGGTTGTTAATGTCCCCAATGTGCTTAGAGTTAACATGGGGGATGTTGTGAAACAAAACATTCGTTCTGATGATTGGGATGTTCAGGCCGTAGAGTCCTTGTTTTCTGATTTGAAATACTATGCTGCCTTTGATGCGGAGGATTTGTACTTAGAATCTGCTAATTATGGTGATTTGTTTTGCTTTCAACATTTTGGCAATCACTTCTTACATAAAACAGCATCCAGAAGGAATAATGTAAATTATACACAGTGGGAGCATTGCCCGGCTCCAAAACAAGGCAGTTCAAGTACTTTTTTGAAAAAGTACACTTATTTTACTGACTTCAATCAGTCTAATCCCGAGTCCTTTTATTTCAAAATGACACAGAAGCCTATGTCCAAGGTTGGACTTACCGATACCAAATTATTGTACTCGAAGTCCTTTATTGATCAGTTGGCTATTGGCGGCTATGAATTATGGAAGGAAACTATTGACTTAAAATCTGTTTGGGGTTCTAAAAGCTGGCAGGTACAAGGCACAGAGGCTTTGCACCGTGCTTGTCTCATTCCGAATCAAATGTTGTTTTTGAATTCTTCTATTTCACAGACAACATGCTTTGGATTGGCTACTTCTAAATTGAATACTCAGACCATCCCTGAGTTAGAGGAATATTCTGGCTGGAGTAATTATACTCAGTTTTCGATTAGGGACTTGCAAACCCTATTGTTAAATTCATCCTTTAACATATCCAGTATGGATCCAAAAGGTTGGCTGATGTGGCACAGAAGTGCTGATTCATGCCAGCACCGTTTTCTAGGTTTATCTGATGGCTTTACACAGGTCAGACCTGATGCACGTTTTGAAACTGAGCATTCTGTCACGACTTACTCTGTGGGCAAATTGTGTCAGAATTGGCTGAAACATTCAACATTGTCTGCAGTTAAATTACATCTTGCAAAACTGAATGATGATGTAGATTTAAATGATTTCATAAAGGGCCCGGCTAGTGGTAGATCAAAAAGATGGATATATGCTGTTTACAATGAAATCTGGAAGACATCACAGATTGAGGCTGCGACACGCCTTAGGGCTATAGATCAAGCCAATCTAGAAAAAGTGCTTGCTGTGGTAGATAATAGTATTAACATGCGTTCTTCCCGCATTTACACTTTAGATAATATTGTGTCTTCTGTAATGGATATTGTGCATGAGGTGTCTGTGTTGTACCATGGTCAGAATCAATTACGTTCTATCATGCAATTTGCATGGACCCTTCAAACGTTTAAGGCTGGCAAGGTGCCATGGACCTACATGAATGGTTCTTCTCTCTTTGCCCCCTTTAATTTGACTGACAAGCAGCGCTTGCTTTCCATGCGAGATGCTTCATTTTCTATGTTACATATTGAGAGATTGGAGTCCTTGCCTTTTTCGGTGGCAGAGGCCAACACTGCAACGTGGCTTATCAACGGTTTAATAACTTTACCTTTTGCATTGTATAAATTTACAAATTGTATGCGATATGTTGCCATAGGTCGCTATGAACCCTTAGGTAGTGCATTTCTCCATGAAGTCTGGTCCCTTCCTTTCACTTATAGATGTTTGAAAGACAGACAGGAGGTTTATTTGAATGGGGAGGAGTGTACAGAAACACCAGACCATTCGCTAATGTGTAGGCATATACAATTGCACGGTTCTTGTAACCAGGACCGGCCTAACTTAGCCTGTGTTTTAAAAAGGGACCCCAGTGCCTGCAATCACCCCGACTTTTACCTTGTTGGGAAACGGAAGTTATTTACTTTTAAATAATGAAGATTGTTGCGGGTTAATTAGAGGTGTAGCTTATGTGGTCACCGTAACTGAACGTGTAGTTTGCTGCAGAAATGTCCTGTAACCACCCACACATGAAAATAGGGAGGTTTCCATTTGGCCACGCATCCCAACCTTGAAAGCAGAATTCAGCGGCATGAGCAGAATAAGGGCTCTATTGTCCCAGAAAGAAGTGGCCTTGAGTTCGGCTAGGGAGACTTTCGTTCTTCACATAGCTAACACCCGGACTGAGGTTCAGGCCCTTTTAAATACTGATTTACCGTTGCATTTCAGCGAGATGGTACATTCTATCTTTAACGCGTCCTCCACAACTGGCCTGGCGCATTTTTTTAAATCTGTTAGCAGTGGTCTTTTAACTTCATTTGAAAAAATCTTTGGAGGCATCCCTGCTTTCTTCCATTCCATTTTTTCAAGTTTGTTTGGTGGATTCCCGGTTATCCTGGCACTAGCGGCAGCAGTTCTAGTGATTGTTTGCTTCCTGAAATATGGATGCCCCACATGTGGAAGGAGCAGCCCAGCCCCTCCTGGCGCTGTTTCGCAACCGGATGCTTGAATATTATGGCACGCTGCCGCTTGCGATTTTAAGCACGGCATATGGATTATCGTTTCGATTTTCCTACTTCACCTGTGTCCAGCCTGTATTTCACTGCCTAAGCTGTGACTTCGATTGGGCCATTGATTTGTGTCTCTGCGGACCGGTTTCTCCTGAAGTCGATTTTAATCAGCTGATGAGTCCCATCGTTACTCACGAGTTGGTTTGTACTGGCGACAGGATTATGGCCTTAGCAGCGATGCATGGACTAATGGGTCCTTGGAACATTCTTACAGCAGCGCAGGATTTCTTGGCAATGAACTTTCTTGAAAACCCTCCGAGTTGTCCTCTGATGGTAATAGAGGCTCCAGTGTTGGGAGAACACTTTTGCTTGTTTCCTCTTTTGAATTGGATGGCTGAACTGTTTTCGGATGAAGACGGTGATTTCCTGTTGGAGGCTGTAGCTGCATATTTTGCATATTCGGTCTTGCCTTGAAGAACCTTCTTGGTTTATGATGATGCCCCACTTTTTTTGCATTTTTTCACCTCCCAGTCCTATTGGCTTGAGTGCTGTGGAATTCTGAAATTGACATTTTTTATATTTTAATTTGATTACTGCAGTTTTTTATACTTATAAGGTTGTTCATGGTCTTGAACTCTGCTTTCATGAAGTTGCCCTTATCTTATCAGTCCTCGGATCATGGGGGGGTGTCATATAGCTACTATATATCTTTATAATGCGTTAAGTTAGCATAGGCACATTACATGTTTAAACGCCATTTTTCCTTTTGCTGCTTCTGCACACGACACTTAATTGTTGATTTAGCTTTCAACCTAGTAGTTCGTTGTGGTTTACATGAGAATAATATGTTATTACTCTGATGTCAGCTTTGCTTAATAAACTATGTCTGTACAGAGAGTGCTGAAGCTTCAGGAACAACAAGATACTGAATTGTTATGAGGTCTGATCTTCGCGCCTTCATAGACATAACATAAGTGCAGCTTCTGCCAACTTTGGGCTTTAGGCGGGTTTTATATTGCTTTGCTTGAAGCACACAAACACACTTGATGCTGTTCGCATGCAGAGAGAGCTGGTGTATGCTGATGTGATCTCTTCATTCTAGGATCCTGAGGTATGGGCCCGCCCTAATTAAAACCCAAAGAGACCTTCTTAGCTATTAATATAATATATGTGTTAGGGAGGGTGAGAAATAAGTGTTGTTAACTCTTATTCATTACAGCATGTTAACATGCTGTCACCATTTGCTGTCTATGGACTAGTAACTATGCTGATAACTTTTGTTCTGATAAGGTTTCCTTGTATTATCTAAGATACTGCGCCTGAGAAGACGGCATTAGTAAATAAATATTTCAAATGTTCACGTGTCCTCATTTACTCCACGTTCTGGTTTGAAATTATTGTATAACGAAAGAGTGCTCATGTGTTCCACGTAACCTGAGGTATTGTAAGCTCATGTTCTGGTTTGTCTAAACATTGGGAGTTTGTTATGACCAATGAGACACTGTAGCTAGCTCGGTAAGGGGTTTGTTGGGTACTAAGGTGAGTTTTGGGTCACCCTAATTCGCTGAGGTTCCAATCCTCTGTGCACAGTTCTGTGGGAGAACAGAAACCCTGCTACACTGCCACCCATCAAAGACACTCCAGTATGTCCCCCCAACAATGTCTTTGGTCCTGGGTTTTGTTTTATTCTTTGGAGAACCACTCCAAAACTGTTTCTGCTCGAGTTCCTCTGAAATTGGCGAGCTGTTCTGGTTTATCACCAGTTGGGACTCAGGCAATTAAATGCATGCCTGTAGCTGAATCATATTCCCACACACTTTCCGAAAATTACACTTGTCTTGGAATTCTTCGGCTTCATTGATAAGGGTGAACAACTCCAAATTTAGGAAGAATTGAGAAGTAAATGTATTTTCTATGTTTTCCAATAGTGCTGGAGTTCTGCCACCAGTAGAGATGATTTCTAAATCTGCAGTTTACTAGGAGTTCTTTCTTAAATCACTTCTTGGCTTTGTTCCTTTATGTATCAGGTGCCTCCTTAAAACTAATAAATGTCCCTTCTTGTGCTGAGTAAATAGCTCTAAATATTTTGATAGTGTTTACACCCTATGTGCTAATTTCCTTAATGTAAATGCTGCCCAATAGAGCTGCATTTAGATTGACACTTTACTGCAGTGTTTACTAAGTCTGTCAGTGAAACCAAGGTTCTTAATAAGGAATACAACATGAAAATCTTGCTATGTATTTTTTTTCGGGGAGGGCAACTATTCTGTGAAAACAAGAAAAAATTGTAAAAATTGACAATTATAAAATGATAGAAAGAAAGGAGATTAGAAAGTAATCCATCCAAATAGCAACATTCTCCCCAAAAGGCACAGAAACTACATTAGTTATATTGAAATAATCATCACCAAGTATGAAGAAATCTTGAATATCCCACTTCCATTTTAGTTTTAAATACTGCAGATTCCAATTCAATAATGGTGTATCGTAACAAAGCAGGAGTTGAAAGTGAGTGGAGTCTAGCTTCTCCTTTCTCTTGCTATAAAAACCCTAACAATAATAATGGAAAAGAGAAGGCCTATAGTGCTACACGATATTCAATACACCATTTTCCACCTTCACCCCTAGGTTTTTTTTTCTTTTTAGAGAGCTCTAGATAAATTTCCTCCCAATAATCTAGGATTGTTGAGCAATAGGCAAACATACGGATAACCCAGTATCACCTGAATTCTCATTGGCTCACTTTGCAAGGGACTCTGTGTATAAAATATAATTGTTATTGTTTTATAATACTGAAAGTTCAACCTTGCAGATACTGTCCAGAAGATATTGAGGATGCAGAACTGATCATTCAAGAATCCACTTCTTGACCTAGCCAACTCGACTATTTCCCAGCCAAAATCTCAATCATTTTCCTTGAAAGGAAGTATATAATCTCTGAATGTTAATTTGATCTTCTCCCTTATACATTAAGTCCTTAGCCCCCCAAACTATAGTAGATGAATGATTGGACTGGAGATGTTTGCACTCCAGGGTAAAGGCTTCTTCAAACTCCTCATGTAGATCAGAAAAGCCGCATATTGTTTTGAGAAAAATTAACTGGCCATTCTTAAGCCCAGATTATGCCACCCACAATAGATAGGGGCATGGAAAATAGGCGGAAATAAATTATTTTTATACACTTGTGTGTAAGGATGAACTTGCCAAAATGTACGTCTTACCCCACTCCATCCAAATGGACCAGACATCCCGCACCACCTTAAATTGAACCTGCTTGAAATAGTTTGGTCCAAATCTAGAAAAGCAAGCACATGCTTCTGTCCCCAGACTTATTTTGTAGATATGAAGTAGTTGATAATTACACCACTGAGACCAAGCAGCAGATACGCTCCCCAAGGCAGCCCAGAAATACTGTTGGAAATTTGGTAGAGACCATCCACCCTCTCTCTGTGATGTTTCAGTCTTTTGAGAGCTTGCCTGCCTCTCTAATACCCCCACAAAAATCTGCTTTTATTGAAGTCTAATTTCAAAAAGGGGGTGGTGATGGACAGAGTATCTGAGTTAATCAGAACACTCCTACCCAGTCAACAGAGCAGGGCTTGATCCATCACCGTTTTTTAGCTCACTGCACCATCCCAGTTCAGAACCTGGCTATATGCAAATTAGTCTGTCCCTGGCCCAGTGCATCATGGGAACAGGGCAGACCAAACTACCAAGCCAATTCTTCACTGGAAAGGAAACAAGCTTCCGGGAACCGGTTTCTGGCATTACAGCCGTCTTCGGCCCGGCTTGCTTGAATCCTGATGGTGCAGTGAGCAAGGGACTCATGTCTGAGCATACCCTTCCACACTCATGGTGGCCAAAATAATTTCAAAAAGGGGGTGGTGATGGACAGAGTATCTGAGTTAATCAGAACACTCCTTTATTGGAGTCTAGCTGTTTAAAAAGATTAGGTATCCGTAGCGGTGTAGTACAAAGCAGGTATATAAATTTCAGGAGCACCTTCATTTTAATAATGTTGCACCTTCCAATAGGAGATAGGCAGCTGATGCCATAGCTTCAATAGTAAAATGTTTTAAAAGAGCAATGTCTTATAATTAGGCTTGAAAACTTCCTGCATGGTGAATGATATTTCAATGTCCATATTTGTTGATAACAGTCCCCCAAGAAGCATGAGCAGTAATAGGATAGTTCACAATTTGGTTTTTTTCTTATTTTATATCCAGAAATCTTAACAAACTCTAATGCCTCCTGTTCGGTAACACCTAGTCAATCCGTTGGATGACTATAAAGCCACTTCATCTCCATAGGCGGTTATATGCACCCTGATCCCATTAATTTCTGTAGATGAAAAAGAAAGATCATTAGGGTCCTGGATATATAGGTTTCCAGATAAACTAGAAAAAGTCACTGTAAAAGTCGGCAACCCTGATGGGTGCTCTGTTGAATCATAAACACCACTGATGCCACTCTACTAATAAGTGTTGTAGCCATAGGCTTTTGATCTAGGGCAGCAGGCCCTAGGCATACAATTTGCACCAAACATCATCCAAGACTTATCCAAAAGAAAAGGCCAGTAGACCCTATTGAGCACCTTCCCGGCATCCATGATTAGTGTAAATTAGCCACATCAAAAAGAGAAATTGCAGTATTAGTATGTATCGTAGAATCATATAACTGTGACCCTCACTCAGTGGTTTTGGTGGAGGGTGGTGCTTCACTTTTTCCAAGAAAACTGCTATTTTAACAGGCTCCAAAGATTCTGGATATCTTGCCTGTGGTCAATACGCTGAATAATTAATCAAAGAAGAGGATCCAGTACATCAGCAAAAGCTTTATGTAACTTAGGTTTCCCGTCTTGACAAGCTGCTTTGCTGGGGGCAGAGCAAGAGAACTGCATCTGTAATTTCTTGCTACCCTCCGACAAGATATACTGTCCTATGATTATGTTGTGATTATGTCTATTATTTGTTTTATAAACGAGGGAGGGGTAAAATTTGAAAAGACTGTACGGTTTATTATGTCTGGAGCGCCATCATAATCATTTCTGCAGTCGATAAAGTGTTTAAAAAAAAAAGTCAGCAACTTTTCAGTCGACTCACTATATTGATAACTTCCCCTTCTTACTCTTATAAATGGCTGCAGCTTTTTCTAAGTGCACATCCAACCTTACTTCTGCACTCTACCACATGAGGAGCAATGGCCTCTGATTGTATCTTTCGCGAGTATTGCTGTGGCATGCGCCCTTTCTAACCTTATTAAATCTACTGAGCCCTGTGCTTCAGTTTCCCCAGATTTCCGATTATGGTTAGCCACATACTGAATAGTAATACCCCTGATATATGCTTTTTGGGCATCCCATACCACAGCTTTAGAAGCGGAGTCAAGATTATTCTCAATAAATTCTACCAACCGTAAATGAATCAACCTCTTATACTTTTGATCTATTAAAAGACTGTGTTCAAACCACCATAGACTTGGCCTTGCCCCGGTACACATTTTTTAAAGAAAGCGTAATAAGTTTGTGATACGATATCATCTTAGGACCAACCTCTATCTCCATTTCAAAAATCAGCTCCCAAAAGCAAGAGAATAATCAGTTCACGAGTACTGATTGTATACATGAGTAACAAGTAAAGCCAGAGCTCCATGATTTAAGTACCAGCCCATGCACCTTTATTAATTGCTCAGGGTACCTTAACAAGGGGTAGGGCAGATATTAGTAATTTTGACTTTATAGTTGAGTACAGTTAAAATCTCCGACAACAAGTAAAATCCCAGGCCAAGTCAAAAGTTCCATCATAATTGTATCAAATGTCATGGTATCATCCTGATTAGGGCCATAGATCGCACATACAGTAAATTGCATTGAATCCCGCTTCACCTGTACTGAGACCGCCTGCCTGTTCTCCTGCTTTTTAACCACCCAGAGAAAGACTAAAGAGAATAGGTAGCCCTCTGATCGATACTTGTTGTTATCCCCTCAATCAATAACCTAGTTGTCTAAATAAAGCGCAATCCTTAAATGCATGTCTCGGTGAGATATATAATTTGAGACTTCTAAAGATTACTAGTCTCTTTAACCAGGCGGCTTTTAAGAGGGCTATTCAACCCTCTTACATTTCAACATATAAGCATAAGAGCCGTGATGTACAGAACAAATTGAAGCACAGACCCTGGAGCAGTTAGTCTTTAAAGACCAATAACTTGAATTTCTTAAATCTCCGTCAAATAGAGAAAAACAAAAATACTTGCAACCTATTCAAAGTAAGGCAGTAAAGGCCCCCTCTTTAGTATGTTACCCCTACAACCAACCGTCATTATCATCCTGCCTCCCCAACCACACCAGGCCAACCATCAACCCCACCTAACCACACCCTCTCCTCCAAGCCCCTCCAGGCTCACCATGAGGGCCCCCGCCTCCAGCAGAAATCACCGCAGCCATCGTGAAAGGATGTCCATACCCTGCTCCTCCACGACCCAGAGACGTCCATCATAGAAGAAAAAAAAGAGAAACACCCTGTCATAGAACACAATAATAATGAAGCCAGGCCAACCACCACATCATATATTCATCAAGGTCAACCTCATACATTCCTCATTGTTAGGTCCCCGCCTCTGCTAAAGTACATGCTACACACGTGAATTGGGAGCCTCTTAGATTGCTATAAACACAATAATTCCTGGCCTTATTGTCTACTATTTGGAGGCAGAGCCAATAGCAAGAGTCTTATCATGAGCATCTGCATCAGTCACTTGTTTGCAAACTGAGGGGCAGCTTTCTTCATCAATTTTGGATTTCCTTTATCACCGTACTAGCAACTCGGCCACCTTAGCCTTCCCTTTACTGACATAAGCTTGGGAGGGGAGGAATGGTATATTTGGGGGCTTTTGCAGTGCGACTATGGTGCTGCACTATCTCACATTCTGCCATTGTCTCAGGCTATTTTCAGCACCTCCTGGGCTTATCTTCCCTCCAATAGCCCGGCTGATGGAAGGGTGGCATGTCACTACCATGCCGCTGCCAACAGGTGATTGTGCCACATAGAGTGTTTGCCAGTGTTCGGACAGTTTGAGGGGAGTACAAATACGCAAGTAACATGGTTGAGAGGTTTATTCATATGACCATACACCTTGACTGCAGGCAGGTGATATCTTAATCGGTCTGGAGGAGCCAGCCTGAACAGCTCATGGTAGAGCTGCCGTCTCCCACCCCGCCACCCCCTTTATGACTGAAATCTTGCTATACCTTTTTAGGTATCTCCTAGGCAGCACTTGTAATGTCTGTTCAAAACATGCTGTATCTGGGCTTGAAAAAATGGCCATCTTTTTAATTGGGTCCTCTTGCTGTCCTTTGTAAATGCCTACTTTTCATTGGTTAATATGCTTAGTAATACCTCCTTTTCTACTTTTGTAACCTCCCATGAGAACTATCACGGTTACTTTTAGTGTTAATTTATGGGTCTTGGAAGCCCTATTTTCTTTTTGTTGGCCTGCCTCTGCTCCTGTGTGCCTATTATGTTTACATAGGTAGGCTGAAAGGTTCCTGGTTTGTAGCCCTTCGGTCCGCCTGCTCTCCGTGGTATTATTTCCCGCTCCTCTCTTTGTCCACGTAGATAAACGACACCGCTTTTTCTTCCGATTTGCAATAATTTTTTCGTAAACACATAATGGGTTTATATATGTTTGAGGCATATGTGCTGAAGATACACATCCTTTGCAAACTCCTGCCATCTAGTGTTGGCTCTTGTTGTTTGCAAGTTGTTTTTCTTAGAAGAAGTATTTTCTAGTCATGAGGTAAGATGACTCCTCCTTTCGATGATAGTGTACATGGGCATCGACTCCATTGTTAGATTTTCTTTCTGCCTACGGGTTTTGAGGTGGTTAATGGAGCTCTGTTTTAAACCGCCTGTCGAGATCCCCTCTGTGCCTAACACACTATACCTTTGTCGCTATTATTTTTGTTCACGGCACCTCATTCTTCAGCAGAGAATACATTGTTGGCGGCCTTCAGGCTATGCTGCATCTGTCGACTTCCACTCTTCCGTATTGGCCAGTCTTATGCCGATGGAACAGACTGTTTAAATTCTGCCCTTAGTGCCAATCCAAGTATCCACAAACCGACCTGCATAAAGTCTGCAGCTTGTGCCTCTCACCGGATCATGAGAAGATTGCAACGCCTGTGGATCGTTCCGATCAAAGAAGACTGAGGGATCGTCTGGCTCAACAAAGGTACATGCAGTGGCAGAACACTGAACATACCCCAGATATCTTGGGAGAAGATACCGAGCATGAAGAAATTGAAGTGTCTGCAGCAGAAGAGGAAGAGGCCTCATCTATCCAAGAATCTGATTCGGACAAATGAAATAGAGTTAGAGTCCAAAGATGTGCTAGCGGGACACGGTACTGTGAGTAAGAAAGCCCCTTTGCCCCTTAAACTTTCTTCTATCAAACAAAAGGCTTCTGGGCCACCACTGCTTTCTGGCCGTGGTCGGCACCAAGACACTGCTTTGAATGCCTTTCCCTTGGTCTCTGCACCGAAACAGTCAGTCAAGCCTTCCAGAACTGGACAGATGCGAGAAACTACCTTTGGCACCGAAACCTTTGGCTCCAAAGGATACAAAAGATCAGTTCTGCACCGGAAACAAAGGATGCTCATCAAAAGCCTCCAGAACCAATCCTGGAGATTATACTGGAAAAATTGGATCCTAAGCAGAAGAAAATCCACATGAATCCAGACACTGCACACATACTATCTAAACATGTCACACCTTCCAAAAGGAACATTCCTTCAGAGGATATAAGTTAGACAATTCCGCTAAAGAAGAAAAAAGACCTGCTACAACCCATATCCACCCTGTAACTCAAACCCCTCCCCCATCTTATCCACCACCAGGTCCAAACCATTTGGATATTACACCACAGGGTTCTCCTCACACACAGCCTGATATTGTTTATAGGGGTGATGATAGTCCACCACCAATGGATCCGTGGAATGATTAGAATATTGATACTCCAATAGACCATAATCCTGACATACCTGTAGAAAGCAGGCTTAGTATATGGTGCTCACTTAAGTGTAGCTCCTTGCACTAATCCAGACAACCTTCAGGGTAATTTGAGTGGTTTTAGACAACCTTAGAAAACTCTCTAGGTGGTAGCTGTGGAAAGCAGCCTCCAGGCTTAGTCCAGAAAGAGGGTAACGCAGCCTGTTTACCAGAACATAATCTTATTGGTACCGATTAAGTGAAGAATATCCACACAGTGTATTTATTATAAGTCACTAACGCATACAAATATCTTCTACCTGGAGATATACTCAATGCACACAATACTTTGCAAAGAAAACCGGTAAGTAGCACGATATACGCAGTGGTCACGAGGGGGGACCAAACCATATACTAAAATAGTGGGTTGCGAACCACGACCCTAGTTGAGACTATGCCCTGAAGACGTACAAAAGCTGGATGACCCATAGAAACCCCCCAAGGCAAGTAGCCAGGAACCTCACGGAGGCTGTGTGCAGAGTGAGAACACAACTGTGTGCTCCATTGAAGTCAATAGGTAAGTCGCGATTGCAATTTTAAATAAGGACCCTTCCCAGTGAACCCTGAAGAAACCCCGTGGACGACAGATGGTTGGAGAGCCACGTCAGATGTCAAGAGTTGAGGGGTCGGTGTCTGTCCGGAGCACCAACAACCCTTGGCAACTGCAAACAATGTGGCAAGCGAAAAAGATGGTGTCACGACCAGCAAGGTCCAAGTGACACACCACAAGCCGGGGAGTCAGAGTAGGCCCGAGCAATCAGGGGAGCATGTTGAAAGCTAAAGACCCTTGAGAGGACCCACATGCTGGAGGCACAGGAGTCACAAGAGGACCTCGAGCAGCTCACCAAAGATGCAGGCCCACGGTGCAAGTGATGCGGTGAGGACGAAGATCTTGAGGTAGAGGCTAGTTGGAGCCCAAAGATCTTGGAGGAAGGAAGCAAACAAGCCTTTGCAACGGCAAGTTGACGTGGTGAACAGGGGTTCTGCTCCAGTGGTTCCGACGACGGATACTGGCCTCAAACTTGGTGAGATGACCGGGCAGGCCCAGAGATAGTTGCAGATCCACCACCTGTGTTGCTGAGCCCAGGATAAGCTGATCGGTCCAGTGCGTTGTGGTGACTGTAGATGCAGGGAAGTGACTCCTTTACGTCAAGGGAGATTCCTTCAGGTGCCTTGGATGTCCACAGGCCTTGGTAGGATCTTGTACGGAGCATGGGCACAGACATTGCAGCAGACTCGCAGGACGACAAGACCAGGAGAGCAAGAGTCTTCCCAGTTGCAGTCTAGGTGCCCAGAGCAAAGTCCAGTGAAGTCCAGAGTGCCCAGACGGTTAAAGATGAAGTGGTGTATTAATATGAATCCTGTCCCACGACTAATCCAGGGACCCACCCACAAGTAAGCCCTTAACTACCATAAGGAAAGGGTTGGGACGATTCTAGGGCCCCTCCCAGAGGAGGGGCTGGACAGTGGGTAGGATACTCCCATGTCCTTTGTCCAGTATTGCGCCAACGCCTCCCTGAACTGATTTTAACAGGAGTATGCAAGGAGGGCAGTAAGTGTGCCCTTCAAGAAGTCTCAGTGGCACTAGCAAGCGCCCCCGCCCTGCCCAATACACTAAACCCTGTCTGGAAGGCGGCCACACCGCCCTATGACAGGATATCTATTGTTCTGCCTTTCCCTGCTCAAGCTTGGCTCAGTAGCAGGAGAGCAGAATCGTCTCTGGTCGGCAGCAGCCCTGGCTTTCTGTCCAGTACTGGAAGACTGGTACTGGGAATTCTGAGGTCCTCCCGGAGTAGATTTACAGTGGATGGAATCCTACCTCCACACCGTTAACAGTGCGGGGGTATGAATCCAACCTGTTTGATACCAAACATGACAGGGTGTGTTCCCGCCAGTTTAGAGTTGGCCTTCTCCTAATGCTGCATTGCCACTCTATATTTCGTAATGGTTGATGCACTTACAACCGGGAGAATGGACTCTGAAAGTTGTAGGTGTGTCCTGCGCATGCAGCGGCACCCTCAGACTTAGAACCAAGCACCCTGCGTTCAGGATTGAAAAGGCCTGCCTTAGGGGTGACTTATAGGTTTCATGTGCAGAGATCTCAGATATAGGGAAACCTATATCTGTCGTAAGTGGTGCTAGCACCCGCTTACACAGGCTGCAATGGCAGGCCTGTAGTCAGTTTGTTTTCTCCTATGGGTGGCAGAATGCATGCTTCAGCCCATGGGGGACCCCTGGTGTACCTATGCCCTGGGTACCTCTGTACCCTAAACTAGGGACTTATAAGGGTACACCAGTAGCCAATCTGGTATGTACCCAAGTACTCACCATAACCAATTTAGGGGTAAAGACCGAGTGTGGTATCCTGATTAGCAGGATCCATGTCAGACTAGTCAAACCATAACACCAGGCAAAAACTGTGGGTAACCATGCAAAAGGATCCTACCTTCTTACATACCCCTCCCCCCCTCACCCCCAAACGAAAGGAGATAAAGACTCAACTAGGCAAGGTTAGCCTTATCTCCTAAGTGGCCATATAAGGAAGATCCTGCACTGGCATGGATACTCCGGATCTTATGGTCCACTGAAGTTCCTCCCTGTAGGGGCTTAGCTCTTCTTCAAAGTTGGAGGTGTCTACCTATCAGCTCTTTGAGCCAAGAGAGAGGCTTGTGGGATGTCTGATTAGGCGAGTGAGGCCCTGACGGTTGGTCTCATCTTCCTTGGAACCCTGTCCACGACAGAGGCCTTTCTTTCTGACAGACTTGTACCTATCCATAGGGGTCAACCTCTGGTTGCTTACAGCTTTTGGTTGATCCGGTTTGGTTGGAATAATGGAAGGTCAGTGAAGGTTTTTTTTCAGAGTCCATTTAGGGGATGTCACTTGCTAAGAGTAAGAGGGGTCCCTCAGATTGCTGAGGATTATCCACATGGCTAGTACTACTATACTCTGGATGAAGGGAGTCTCTTCGCAGTGGGCCATGTGGGGTCCACTGGCATCCCTGGCCTCTACAGCCCTAGGCTGACGGAAGCCTGGTAGAGAGGGGCAGGATACCAGCACCAGACTCTGTACCTCATTGGAAGGTTCCCTCAGTGGCTCTGCCAGGACAGGTCTGACCTCTTCTGGGGCAGTTTCCCCACCAGGCGTAGGATCAGTTCCCTGAGGAGGCTGACCCTCACCTAAAGTCTGGGGGGAGAAAGGCTTGTTCAAGGCATGTGAGCTGTAGATCACATGTTGTGCATAGCTCGCCATCTACTGTTCGGTCCGGATGTTTGCACTTGTTTTTCTTGGAAGAAGTTTTTCCAGTCACGAGGTAGGTGACGCCTCCTATCGATAGTGCTCATGGGCATCAACTCATTCGGTTTTTTTGTTTCCCACCATCTGGTTCGGACGTCTGTCACTGTGCTCCGGTTCAGCACTCTTCCTTCGGTTGCCCTCGGTGCGCAAGATACTCACCCTTCTACCGTGTATCATATTTACTTACAAAACCAAACTTTCGATTGGAAAGCTCGTGGAAGGCCATCAGACCTACCCGTGTCGGGATGACCCGCAGTGGATGGAACAAACTCCCTTTTAAATTCTGCCTTCAGTGTTGCTCGCAATACCCACGCACCGACTCACACGAAGTGTGTAATCTGTGTTTGTCTTCTGAACACAGAACAAGACAGCGATGCGTGTCAGGGTTTCTGCTCCAAGAAGACATGCAGAGCCAGCACTCAAGCTCCGTTCTGGACATCTGCGGGTACCAATCTGACTAAGAGGCCGGCGAGGACCATGGGAACAGAGCAGTAGCTGATCGCAATCTCAGAGCTAGACTCCAACCAAGAGCACTGCATCCTACATGGACAATATACCGTGAGTTCAGCTCCCCCCTCGTCCCAAGACCCAACTCCACACAAGAAGGCTCTGGTCCAACCTGTGCCCTATGGCTCATGTCAGCACGGAGACCATGCTTCTGACGCCCCGCCTTCTGGCTCTCGCTGAATCCTTTCAAAAAGCCTTCCTGCTCCGAAAAGACTCCCTCCAGATCAAGTTCGGAGCCGAGAACTTCGAGGTTGAAACACAAGTCCGGGACCGAAACACACTTCGGATCCGAAAACTTCAACATCCAAGACTTCGACACCGACTCTTTCGACACCAAAACGGTCAGATGTGCCGAAATCACTAAGAAGACCGTTTCGCTGCTCCGATAGACAACCTGTATCCGAATCAAAAAGTGCTGTATATTCATGCTCAAACTGGACATATCACCACTCAAGTAACTTTAAAAAGGACTGATAGAGGAAAAATACCACATTTCTTTGAAGAAGAGAACAGTTGGAACAAACCCTCCCCCCCCCCTCTTTCTTCACCTCAGTTTCAGCTTATTCCACCTGAACATTCACCACAACCTACACGTGACAACCAGAATGATGGGAATGGGGGTGATAATAAACCAATGCAAGACCCATGAGATGATTACAACACCAAGTCGCCCACAGGCAATGGTCCTGCTTTATATCCTGCTAAGCCCTCTCCACCAGATGACAGTGTAGGCTACATTGAGTCACTGCGTAGAGCTGCCAACCACCATGGGGTGCAGCTACATAAAGAGTCTTTAGATGAGGATTTCCTCTTTGAAACCCTCAGTACCATGCAGAGGTCATCACATACACTACCTATGCTCAAAGGGATGATCAGGCATGTAGATGACGTTTAACGACCCGGTCAGAGCTTTTATTCTTACCGCAAGAGTAGACAAAAATTACATGCCAGCACCTTCGGACCCAGTGTATATAAAAGCTGTTGCCACTAAACTCCCTGGTTGTGTCCAATGCAAGGAAAAGGGCCAACTCCCAGACAACAGGAGATGCTCCAACCCCGATAAAGAATCCAAACTTATTGATGCTTCTGGGAAAAGGGTGGCCTCTCAGGCGGCCAATTTCTGGCGTATCTCCAACACTCAGGCATTGCTAGCATGATATGACTGAACACCGGGACGAGATGGAGCAATTAATACAATATTTGCCCCAGGAACACAGACCTAAGGCACAAGAACTGGTGCGTGAAGGCAACTTATTTCCAATAACGCCATAAGATGTTCCCTTGATGCTGCAGACACTGCTGCTAGAGCGGTGCACACCAGTGTCCTTTAGAGAAGACATGCTTGGCTTTGCATATCTGGGTTCAAGCCAGAGGTGCAAACATCCATTTTAAACACTCCTTTTGATAAAGAGCATCTATTTGGCCCAATGAAGGGAAGTGGCCAAATCCATGGGAGCCCTTCAGTCAGCACAAAGCTGTGGTTCCTTTCGGCACTCCTTTTACTGCGGAGGCTCTAAAAATACCTCCTCGGAGACCACCTCCACCTATAAGGGCCATAACCAACCCTCTCATTCTTGGGGTTACTTCAGAGGGGGTTACAGAGGGTAGGGCAAAGGCAGGGGTTCAAACACACGCACCTCTCCCTCCCAATACAAAGTAGAGCACTCCCTCCCCCGACCATTTAACACCTGTCGGGGGAAGTCTGTCAAATATCCTACCAATCTGGCAGTCAACCACAGCCAATTGGGTACTACAAATTATCCATTCTGGTTACTGCCTGGAGTTCATCAACACTCCTCTAAACATTCCACCAAAGTCACACAAACTTTCACCAGATCGCCTACACCACTTCAAACAAGAAGTTCAGTCTCTACTTCTAAAAGGAGCTATATAACCCGTACCACCACATCACGGGTGGCACGTATACTCTTTTTACTTCCTAATACCCCAAAAAAATGGTTCTCTCAGACCAATATTAGATCTCGGAGAACTAAATCTTTACATTGTCAGATCATTTCCACATGGTGACACTGCAACAAGGATTACCTCAGCTACAAAAAAGCGACTTTCTGTCTACTTTCGATCTAAAAGACTCCTGTTATCATATTCCAATCCACCCCGCTAATTGCAAATTCCTCAGGTTCGTGGTAGCGGGTCAACGCTTCAAGTTCAAGGTACTCTCATTCTGTGTCAACACTGCCCCAGACTCTCACAAAGTATCTGACGGTAGTAGAAAAGAACAGGTAGGTAGTAGTATTCCCTATGAGAAAGAACCGCACATCAATAAGGACAACGTGTCTGACAATACTGAGCGTGAATATTTTTGTTGCTGTAATTAAAGCGGGGTGCTAAAGTAGCCTTGTGCACCTACTACCTAAAAGTGTTGTCAGCATGTTACAAAATAACATGCATATCAAGCCACTTACTCTGCGGGCGGATACTTTACCATTGCTGTAGGAGACACTTTCGCTTACGAAATCATAACTTACCAGGGTTTTGCCTCGCGTTTTCGCCATGTGGTTGCTGTGCACTGCATCTAATGTTACACTTGGATCACACAATTAGCATCTTACCGTTTTGAAGCATTCACCACAATACTTACCGGCCGGTACTTAAGTAGCGCAGGGCGTACTATTTGAAATTCGTAACTCACCATTGCCTTGTGTGTCATATCACAGCTTTCGTTTTGGACCATCGGGTACTTCATATGAACAATTTACTTCATATGAACAGTTCATATGAACATATTGAACAATGAAGCGATTCGGCATACGCTACAGGACGTACCACTTGGACAGCGCTACATTGGATTATATTGCTACATTATTCCCATATTTCCTTGAAAAAGTCTGAGTACAGACGAAACACGTGTTGGCTAAATCATGTGCTGGGAATCTTTAAGAAATCAATAAAAAGAAAAGGAATTATCAACTGACGCTTTTGGACTAATTTAAATACTCTACTTATAACTTGTCGAATTTAACTATCCACATGTGCTTAAGAATATATCGGTTTCCAGACTGTGTTTAGTATTTGTCCAATATTGTTCTTGGATTGGAATACATAGTAATGGGTGTGCTGTATCTGAAAAACAGGTTAGTATTAGATTCCTTACCTTAGAATATCCCCAGGTGTCAGATTGGATCCGGAAAATTTTGCGTAGCAGTACCCCTGCGCGTCGGTAGGCGTAGTCTGCGGCTCCGCGTCCGTCGTCTGCGTCGTTGGCGCTGGAATGACGTCGTCTAAGTACTTAGACGCCGCCATCGCGCGCTGACGTCCGTTCTTTTTTCCGTGCCAGCAAGTGCAGGTCCGGAGAAAGTGGTACCCTTTAGTCACTTTTTGACTAAGCTTTTTTGATCATTTTTGGATCCGTTTCGCGTCTACGACTCCATCGGTGCCGGTAGGGATGCCCGGGTTCAAGCTCTGTGCCGACTGCAACCGACTGATGTCGGTTACCGACACTCCATCGCCGGTGGCCACATTGCCTGGGGCCCCACCACGATGACAAGTCGTGCCCCGACTGTCGGGCCTTGAAGTCGAAGGCTAGGCGGGAGCGGTCCCGTAAGCGCCTCGAGCTCCGGCATTCGGCCCTGCGCTGATCGAGGTCCCGGTCTGGAAGGAGGTTGAGGGACCGGTCGCGGGGCCGGAGTCATCACAGATCAGCGAGTCGACTTCACTCGTTGGGCTCCAAGTCCTCAGGTAAGAGGCACAAGAAGTCGAAGAGGCGACATCGATCTTCTGACTCTCCCTCCCTCCCCCCGACGCTCGCGCAAAGCAGCCGGGGGTTCGGGTGACACCGCCCACGCGGCTCCACCTGAGCCGCAGGCGTCGCAGCCTGCTTCATACCCACCGGTCCCTGGGCAGAACTCAACGCCGGAGGAGATCGAAGCCTTCCTCCGGGTTCAGCGGCGCCTTCGGGCCAAGCGGCCCCGACTGGGAGTCCGAGCGGGCCGGGTGCTTCGGCCGTCGGGTGCTTCGGCTCCAGCACAGTCGGGTGCTTCGGCGCCGTCGGCGACTTCGGTCCGGGTGCCTCAGGGCCCCACTGGATCCGGTTCCGGGTCGCTGCTGGTCGACCTTACAACCCCGCCGGTGTCGGCCCCTAGGGTATCATCCCCTGCGTCGTCCCCGCACGACGCCGTCCCTGGTCCACCCCTCGGTCCAGATCCGGCGCCGGCCGAAGAGGAATTATTTGAGTATCTGGGTCCATCCTTTATTCCTGAATTTCAGGACATGGCGACGAGGGAGACTGGGGGGGTCTGATGACCCCCTGGCACGTGAGTGCCAGTCATATCAGGACTGGACACAGGACCTGGATACCTCCCCAGACACTGGTTTTGTCTCCCCTCCTACCGTGGCTACAGAGGAGGGAGCTGCTTATGCTGTGGTGCTGATGAGGGCAGACAAGGCCTTGGCTCTTGAGCTCCCCGTCGCAACAGTGAGGTCCAACATCCTCACAGAGGTCCTTAAACCGCAGGTAAGCTCCCCAGAGCCTCTACTGCCGTTTAATAAGGCTCTCACAGACGTCCTGTTGGGCACTTGGTCCAGGCCCACTACAGGTCCCCCTGTAGATAGGAACGTCGCTAGGCGCCACCGCCCAGCCCCGGGCGACCCTAGTTTCTTGTCCACTCACCCCACTCCTGAGAGCCTTGTTATCCAGGCCTCTACTTCCCAATCCGCATTCCCGACTGCTCCACCAGATCGGGAATCCAAGAGGTATGAACAGTTCGGAAAGATGTTCTCCTCCCTTAGTTTGGAGTTGCGGTCGGTCAACACTGCGTGCCTCTTGGGCCGTTACACCCACTCTTTGTGCCCAGTGGTAGACTGGGCGAAACTCGCTCAAGCCCTCGCAGAGACGCAGCGCGGTACTCTAAGATGTGGACTGGATACCACAGACTCACTAGGAAGAGCGATTTCCACGTCTGTGGCGGTTCGCCGCCACACCTGGCTGAGGTCCGCCAACTTTTAGGCCGATGTCCAAAACACCCTTATGGACATGCCGTTCGATGGCAGCCACCTTCGGTGGCAAGGCATATCATGCGCTGGAACGCTTTAAGGACTCCGGGATACGGCCAAGTCCTTGGGCCTGTCGGCCCCGCGCCAGCAATCTTCTGCCCAGGGTTCCTCCCATACGTCCTGGCAGCCACGAGCCGCAGACTAACATTCAGCGCGGTGGCGGACGTGGTTACCGTCGCGGCGGTAACAAGGGACAACGGCGAACCCAGTCCACATCCACCCCCGCAGCATCCGCCTCAAAGCCTTCCTAGTCTGAGCTTGCAGACCCATTTAACGCCAGTGGGGGGCAGGCTTCGCCATCACCTCCTCCACTGGCGCACCATCGCATCGGACAGGTGGGTGCTGCAAATTGTCCAAAGGGGCTACTCCCTCCCCTTAGAGGCGACCCCTCCAGCCATGCCATCGCAGTACCACCGCGTGTCGGGGGTACTTGCAACTTCTGGAAGAGGAAGTTTCGGCCCTCTTGGCCAAGGGGGCCATCCAGAGCATTCCTGGGCCAGAAGTAGGACGTGGTTGTTACTCCCACTACTTTCTGGTTCCCAAGAAGGGCAAAGGGGGCCTACGCCCTATCTTGGACCTAAGGAACTTCAATGGCTTCCTCTGGAAGGAGAAGTTCAAGATGCTGACACTGGCTCAAGTCTTAGCTGCTCTGGACCCGGGAGACTGGATGGTAGCGTTGGACTTGCAGGACGCATATTTTCACATCCCCGTCCTGCCGGCCCACCAGCACTACCTGGGGTTCACGGTAGGCCACGAGCACTTTCAGTTTACCGTGCTCCCCTTCGGCCTTACCAGAGCCCCACGGGTGTTCACGAAAGTGATGGCGTGGGTCGCAGCTCATCTGCGCAGGTTAGGGGTTTCAGTCTTCCCCCTACCTCGACGACTGGTTGTTGAAGGCGGGCTTGCCCCAGACAGTCGTCAGCCACCTCCAGACTACGGCCGACCTCTTGCACCTGCTGGGGTTCTCCATCAATGTGCCGAAGTCACACCTGTGTCCCTCTCAGAAGCTCCTCTTCATCGGAGCGGTTCTAGACACGGCATAGTTTCGGGTTTATCCTCCCGAACAGCGGGTTCAGGATATTCAGGCTCTGTTTCCGATCTTTCACCCGTTATCCCGAGTCTCGTCAGGTTGACGCTGTGGCTTCTGGGGCCGATGGCCTCCTGCATCCTTCTGGTGCATCACGCCAGGTGGCGGATACGGGCTCTGCAGTGGGACCTGAAGTTTCAGTGGGCCCAGCATCACGGCAACTTGTCCGACCATGTCTTGATCTCGGAGGGCACTGCAAGTCAGTTGCAGTGGTGGCACACGGACTGCGATTGGGTTAGCGGCAGACCCTCTCCCTACCCCAACTGGAGCACGTAGTTATGATGGACGCGTCCCTCCAGGGCTGGGGGGGGGGGCCACATGGGAGAGGCGGAGATCAGAGGCCTCTGGTCTCCGACGGAGTCCCGGCTCCACATCAACCTTCTGGAGCTGCGGGCGATCCGGGTTGCACTGAAGGCATTCCTCCCCTCTGTCCGGGGGAGTGTAGTGCAGGTGTTCACGGACAACACCACCGCCATGTGGTACTGCAGCAAACAGGGCGGGGTGGGGTCGTGGACCCTATGCCAGGAGTCTCTGCGCTTCTGGCAGTGGCTGGAACATCATGGCGTGACCCTGGTGGTTCAACACCTGGCAGGTTCCCTGAACGCCAGTGCGAATGAACTCAGCCGTTGGTGCATGATGGATCACGAATGGCGTCTGAACTCTGACGTGGTGCAAGGCCTCTTTCAGCAGTGGGGAGAGCCTTGGTTAGATCTATTCGCCACAGAAGAGAACGCGCAAGGTCATCAGTTCTGCGCGTTGGAATTTCCAAGGCGGCACTCGCTCGGAGACGCTTTTCGTAGCGAGTGGAGCTGCGGTCTGTTGTACACCTTTCTGCCTATACCACTTCTGCCCAGAGTGCTGAAGAAGATCGGGCACGACCGGGCCCAAGTCATCCTTGTGGCTCCGGACTGGGCACGAAGATATTGGTATCCCGAGCTGCTCAGCATGTCAGTCGATCCCCCGATTCGTCTGCCTCTTCAGGAGGACCTTCTGTCGCAGCAGCAGGGGACGGTCCTTCACCTGAACCTGTTCAGTCTTCCCTTACATGCGTGGAGATAGATTGAGTGGATGTTGAGGCCATTTGACTTGCCTCCTGAAGTCTGTAATGTGATTCTGGCAGCCAGGAGTCCCTCCACAAAATCGGTATACGCCAGGTGGAACAAATTTGTGGCATGGTGCCCAGCAAAGGCTGTGGATCCCCTTTCTGCCCCTCTTTCAGAGGTTCTCCTCTTTCTTCTTTCTCTTGCCCAGCAGGGCTCTGCTCTGGGCACTCTAAAGGGCTTACCTCTCTGCCATTTCCGCCTTCTTAAGGCTCCCTGATCAGCCCTCTTTGTTAAAGTCCTCGGTTGTATATCGGTTTTTGAAGGGCATCACTCATGTTCCCTCCTGTTCCTTAGTCACAGCCTTCCACATCGGGCAGTCCATCACCTTGCCCACCTTCTTTCTGCCTCCGCATCCCTCGAAAGAGGAAGAGAGGCTCCACCGTCTGGACCCAAAACGTGCGCTTCTCATACTATCTGGATCGCACACGCCAGTTCCGGGTGGATGACCAACTCTTTGTTGGTTATGTAGGCACTAAGAAGGGACGGGCGGTGCACAAACGGACTATTTCTCGATGGGTCGTCTTGTGCATCAAGGCTTGTTACACTCTGGCTAGAAAGGAGCCTCCTGAGTGGCTACGTGCCTATTCCACTTGGGACACGGCAGCTACTACTGCCCTGGGCCGGGGAGTCCCCTTGCAGGACATCTGTCAGGCAGCTACGTGGGACTCGCTGCACACGTTTGCAAGACACTACTGCCTGGACAGCCAAGTCCGGAGAGATGGCTTTTTCGTCTGTTCCGTTCTCCAGGACTTTCTGGTGTGATCATTGGTTCGCAGACCCACCACCGGGGTTGGTATTGCTGGGGTATCTATTCTAAGGTAAGGAATCCAATTCTAACCTGTTTCTATCAGATGCACAAGTTACTTACCTTCGGTAACGATATATCTGTAAGAAACAGTAGTTAGTATTAGATTCCTTACCACCCCACCCATCCTCCCCGTTCTGCGAACCGATATTTAGGGTTAAGGTCATCCCCCTTCAGGGCCCTAGTTTTCATGGCACCAGTGTTGGTTTTTATCATGGCTCTGCGTTTCTGGCGTGGAAAACCTGTGTATAAGAACTGACGTCAGCGCACGAGGGCGGCGTCTAAGCACTCCGACGTCATTCCGAGGCCAACGACGGACACGGAGCCACTGACGACGCCTACCGATGCGCAGGGGTACTGCTACGCAAAATTTTCCGGATCCAGTCTGACGCCTGGGGATATTCTACGGTAAGGAATCTAATACGAACTACTGTTTCTTACAGATATATCGTTACCGAAGGTAAGTAACTTGTGCATCAGCTTCTTTTCTTGTGTTTGGTGGTAGTAGCTGCTCACTTAAGAAGACAAAGCATCCATGTCTTCACATCAAAGCCATCATGTACCAGCAATGCCTTCAGCACACTTTCAGAACAATCCAGTTGCTACATCAACTAGGGCTGACGATCAATGCGACAAAATCAAATCTTCGACCAGCCAATTGCTTGTATCATGATCGTCCCCCATGCCAGACAGCACATGCATCCACTTCAAGCATGCTTACCCAGTCAGTGTAACCAGTTACATGGTCTATTTACCGATCTAGTTTTGGCAGCCGTACTCATCGCTCTCTGCAATGGTGGAACACAACAAATTTGTTAAAAGGATGGCCTTTCATAGACCCGGTTCCACAGATAGTACTGGCAGCGGACGCATCCCTCACTGGCTGGGGAGCTCATCTTCAACAATGCACAGTGCAAGGCTTGTGGAATAGACAGAAGAAGTTGCTTCACATCAATCAGCTAGAGCTGCTTGCAATCTTTCTAGCTCTCAAGGCGTTCCAGACTCACCTGGTAGGCAAAGCTGTCTTGGTTCGTACAGACATGACAGCTATGTATTACATTAAAAAACAGGGGGGGGGGCACACTCTCTCCAACTGTCCCACTTATCCTAAGACATCTGGAGGTGGGCCATTCACCACAAACTTTATCTCCTAGCGGGACACCTCTCAGGAGTGAACAACCAGATTGCATATCTCCTCAGCAGACAAAGACCGCAAATAAACAAATGTGATCTCCTCCCATACTTTCAAAGTTGTGTAGTCCCTCACATAGATCTGTTTGCCACACACCAAAACGCAAGATGCCAAAGCTTCACATCCAGGTACCCACACCTGAAATCCAAGGGCAATGCACTATGGATGAACTGGTCAGTGATATTTGCCTACTCTTTTCTGCCTCTCCTGCTCATTCCACTAGTGGTTCAGAAGCTCAGGCAAACATCTCTCACTAATCCTAGTAGCTCCCACATGGGCACGTCCACCATGGTTCACAACCCTGTTGGAGCTATCTCTAGTCCAGCATCAAAAGCTACATTTAACCTCCAGTCTCCTCGCACACAACCACGGAGAAATCAGATACCCAGATCCCAAGCAATTGAACCTCTCGATCTGGCTCCTGAAGTCTGAGGGCCCTATTCACAGAACTAACTTAAGACAAAATCCTAAACTTACTACCATTTTGGTATTCACAGAAGGCACTTACTCATTTCGGTATTCACCGAAGTTAGGACTCCTAACTTTAGGACTCCTAAATCTCTTCTCTGAATACCGAAAGTCTCCTTATTAGTGCTGCTTCTCTTCTAGTGCTATAGAATAGCCTGCTCCAACTGCGCAGAACCCGGCTGCAGCTGTACAGTTCCTCAGGGTTGGGGCACTTTGTTTATGGTAAGTTATTGTATGAAGTCTCCTTTGTTCCTCTCAAGGTATTTGCAGTTGCTTTGAATTGTGTGTTCAGTACACATTCTTACACCACCATGTATTATTCCTGAAGACTCCGGGAAGTAGAAGTGGGGTTACTTTGCTTCTCGCAGGATAAAAGCCATAATGTGAGTGCTGCAGCTAAGTTTCATTTATAAACTAATTTCTTGATACACAGTTGGTACCTTGGCCCATAGTGGACCGGGATCAATAAAACTGTTCACTGCCATGAGTAATGGTTACTACTAGTGCTCGTACCGATTACTGGTTAGGCTTTTATACTGTTTATGGGACTTTTGCAGCTTAAATGTTCCTCCTCGACTCAAGCAAGTCACATTCGCTGATCTTAGTGTGCATGATATAGATCCAAGTTACAACACTTCAAATTGATGCAGCATTTTCATCTTGAGGGAAGGTTTTACTCTATTCTCTCCAATATATGGTGACAAGTAACAGAAACCTAGATATTTTTTGATAGAAGTTCAGCTGTTGCTGGGAATGACTTGACTGCTATGACCGTGCACAGTTCGTTGCACACCATTTTCATACTATCCCCTCTACCAATAAAGCAGGTATCTAATTGGGGAATACATGCAACTGACCGGACTTGCACTCGATCTCCTTGTTGTCAGGGATTAACTTTGCAAGTACTTCACTTCTACATTTCAAGTAACTGAGTCGATTCAACATAAGCAAAGTCCACATCTGCCACAATGCAAACAACAAATGTAAACATTAAAATGAAAAGCACAGGTTAGCAGTCCGGTTTCCTGGCAATGTTTAATAAAGAAACAACCATGCCTGCAACCTTTCCTGATTTAAATTTGAATCGAGAAGTATTTCACCTTGCAAATTGCTTATTGCCAGCCTTAAATTTAAGAATGGTTTGTGGGGTTTTTGGTATTAAAATGTTGTTAGTTCAGTGCATTTTGTCAGCTCTAAATTTTACAGCTTTTACAGTGTTTGATGGATTAGAGAGGCTCACACTTCTTGCATTGAGAAGACACATTTTGTATAAATCTATTCTCCTCCATCCTATCGAGATGCTGCCCAGTGGATCTGTTCCCTTTATCTTGTTTGTGTTCTGATGGGATTCTTCTACCCTGGGTTGTCGTTTTTCCTTTCCATGGTCTACATTTGAGAATCCCGTGCCTTTTCTGGTAAAATATTTTAAATGCTGGAACCTGCAAACATACTGAACATTACCCAGCCTTTGTATCACTTTCTCCCCACATTTCATTTTTTGTGCCTATAGCAAGAGGCACTATTTTTTATTTGAAACATTTATAGAAATCACTGTTGCATTTGTTTGCTTTGTGCACACATAAAGTACTCCTTTATCTGATGGCCGCTTCAAGCTGCAGATTATTCCTAGACGTCCAAATGGATTTGAATTGGTTTTATGAGCACTAACCCTTCATGCCGGTAGGTGGCTTTGTTCAGTTCCATGTGGCTTTGTCTGCATAATCCATGCCAGAGGTGATGTGCATAGTTCCTATATAGGAGCTACCGCACTGACATCAGTTCTTCTTTCTGCTCCAGTCAGCGTGGCTCTGGGAAAGAGCTATCCCTAGTTACTTTTTAACTCACCTTTTTCAACTTTTTGTAAAAGATTTTTGAGATATTGTCTCCTGGTGTGGTAGGGATGTCTATGAGAAAGATTGGTTTTAAGCCCTATGGTGCCTGTCACCGACAAATGTCGGTAGCAGACCCTCACTTCATCTGCTTCTGTTGCCTCGAGCCCGACCACAACACCAAGATCTGGGTTGATTGTCACTCCATGCATCCCAAGGTCTTGAACAGTTGTCCCTCAAGCTCCTTACCACTCGACGTATGACGCCGCAACGTTTGTAATCCCGATTGAAAGGAGGGTTCCAGGATCGGTCACAGAGCAACTTCAAGCGCTCCTCGACGCACTCAGTCATCTGTGTAAGTCACACTAGCACAAAAAGAACAAGAAGTCAGCGGTTCTTAACCTTGCCCTGTTTGTCAGTCATCTGACAAGACTAGTGAGTGTCTGCAATCAAGGCCTGGTTCCGCAATTGAGCCTGCGCCTGGTCCATCTCGCCGCCTCCCTGAGTTTCCAGGAGCTGGAGCGACCCCCAACTAACTCCGTTAACTTTTAGGTCTTGCACCTCATATTTGGGCAGCCTGTCCCTGATGGAGCACTTTCAGGCACGCAGGTTTGGGCGGGGCCCCTAATGGTCTCTGGCCCTGGTGCTAGTCGCTTTCTTTGCATCCAGCGATTGATCCGGACCGGTTTAGCCACCTCAACCTTTCCCTGAGCCAGGCCCTCTGCTGACGTCCGTTGCATCGTCCCCACACTCAACCCTGACAGTCAGATGGGCGGCGTCGGATGCAGGTGCCGACTGGAGGAATTCCATCCACTCCACAGCCTGTACCCTATTGCTATGAGCTAGGATGCAGGGATGACTGGGAGGGGCCAATGGACCCTGATGAGTACTAGCCTCTAGGTGTCACAGGACACTTAGTGTGAGGATTTGACAGATAACAGTTGACTTGACACTTCCCCAGATACTGGCTTGGTCTCTCCTCCTGCTGCAAAGGAGTAAACTTCATTTGCTATGGTGGTGAGGAGGGCGACCGAGGTCCTTGACCTTCAGCTCACCTCTGTGGCTGCCAAGACTAATGTCTTGGTGGAGGTGCTTCATTCGGGAGTCACCCCTTCCGTACAGTTTCTCCCATTTAATGAAGCCCGCACAGACATCCAACTCTGGGCCTAACCCAAGCCCTGTATCGGGGATCCTGTGAGTAGGACAATAGCCCTCCACCATCACCCTTCCCCAGGGGACCCTAATTTCCTCACCCAGCTCCCCCCATCCCAGAGAGTTTGGGCCAAGCCTCCACTCCCAGAGTTCACCTGGTGCATTCCTCAATACTCCATGGACAGGGAATCAGAGGCTTGGTACCTTGGGAAAAGATGTTTTCTTCAGCCAGCCTGGCACTGCACTATGTGAACACAATTTGCCTTTTGGGCTGATAGCTCCCATTTGCTCTGGGACTCTGTTGAACAGGTGCTGCTAATGGTCCTGGAGGAGGCCCGAGACATGGTCTCCCAAGATATTGCTGACAGGAGGGATGCAGCTACCTTTGTCATACACTGTGGGCAGATACAACTGACTCAGCAGAGAGGCTGATTCAATATTGGCTGTTAGGTACCTCGTCTGGTCCAGAATCACTGGCTTTTCAGAGTATGTCAAGGCCTCACTCATGGGCTTGTCCTTTGACTGCTCTTGTCTCTTCTGAGACGAGGCAGACTCGGTGCTAAAACGCTTCAAGGGCAGCAGAGCCATTGACCCTCCCCAACCCCAGTCCTCCTTTCATGGCCATGGAAGGGGCTTACAGCGGAGTCTCTACCTGCCCAACCACCAGGGCATGCACGCTTCTAGCCCCTGAGTGGTTGAGGTTGCAGTACTCACAAACCTTGTGGGTCAGTTACACAGGGGACCGAACAGTCCACCACCCCTGCCGGCTTGCCGCTGCCTCCAAGTGTCTTTAGGTTGCCCTCCAACCAGCATGGGTATCCAGTGGGAGACATGATATGCCATCACCTGCCCCATTTGAGGTCGATAACATCCGACTACCCCTCAACCCCAGCCACCCACTTGAGATAGGCTGACTGAGGATCGTATCTCTTCACTCCACCAAGAAGTGGCAGTTCTCTAAGCCAATGGAGCCATAGAAGGTATTGGCATCAGAAGAAGGTTGTGGCTGTTATTCCAACTACTTTCTGGTGCCCAGGAAGGACTGATGCCTTTGTGCTATCCTAGACTTGCCCCCTCTCAAATAAAAAATTCTCACGCTCAAGTTCTGTCAGCCCTCGATCCAGGAGACTGGATTGGTAGCGTTGGACTTGTAGGACGCATACTTCAACATTCCCACCCTGCCTGCCTACAAAAGTTCACTGCAACTCACAGAAGTCCAGGAGCACTTAGTTTTCCATGCCCCTTTTGGTCTTAACAGGCCCACTCAGGTGTTCACCAAGGTAATGGCAGTGGTTGCAGCTCAAATGTGGTGATCAGGAATACCAGTTTTCCCCTATCTCGACAACTGTTGAAAGCTGGCTCTCAGGCAGTCATCCCCCACCTCTAGACTATGGTGCACCTCTTGCACTCGCGGGGGTTCACTATCAGCGTGCTGAAGTTGCACCTAATCCCTTCTCAGAAGTTCCCTTTCATCAGAGCTGTTCTGGACACAGTGCTGTTTTCGGCTTATCCTCCTGAACTGTGAGTCTAGCATATTTTGGCTATGATGCTGATATTTCAGCCTCCAACCTGGATTTTGGTGAAACTGACAAGCTCCTGGGCCTTATGGCCTCCTGAATCCTGCTAATGACACATGTCTGTTGGCATATGTTGGCTGCAACGTGGGACCCGACTTTCCAGTGGGCCCAGCATCAGGTTGATCTATCATTGTCTAGATCTCGGAGGGCACTGCAAAAGATCTACAGTGGTGGCTAACTGCGATTCAGTCAGCAGTAGACTCCTCTCCCTTTCCCAACCAGATCTGATGGTAGTGACAGGTGCGTTAATTCCTCCTGTAATTAAGTGGTCATCTAGAAGAGGTGAAGATAAGAGTACTCTGGTCTCTGGCGTAATCTGCTTTACACATCAAGCTGTTGGAGTTCTGTGCAATCGAATTGACATTGAACGCCTTTCTACTCTCCATGAAGGAAAGGCTAGTGCAGGTGTTCATGGACAACACCACCGCAATTTGGTACTGCAACATACAGTTTGACTTGGGGTCGTGAAACCTCTGTATGGAAGCCCTGTACCTCTGGATGTGGCTGAAACGTCCGAGCAGTTCCCTGGTTGTTCAACACTTGGTGGACTCTCTGAACGGCAGAGTTTACAAACTCAGCCGAAGATGCCTCACAGATCATGAATAGCGTCTCCCACTGGAGGTTTTGCGAGGTCTCTTTCAGCAGTGGGAAGAGCCTTTGTTAGATATGTTTGCCACTGCAGAGAATGCGCCATGTCAGCAATTCTGTGCTCAGCAGTTTCCAAGGTGTCTCTCACTTGTAGATTCTTTTTGTCTCAAGTGGAGGTTGGACCTCCTGTACGCCTTTCCTCCAATAACACTCTTGCCTAGAGAGTCTGGTATCCCAAGATGTTACGTATGTACATTGGTCTTCCAGTCAGGGTGCCTCTTCGGGAGGATCTCCTGTTGCAGCAGCAGGGGAAAGGTCTTCATCGGAACCTGGCACCGCTCCACCTTCATGTGTGGAGATTTAGCCGTGACCGTTGCCAGCTTTCAACCTTCCAACCGAAGTTTGTAACGTCGTTTTGGCAGCCACAGTTTGGCAGCCTGGTGTCTTTCCACCAAGACGTTATACGCCTTCCATTAAGGCAAGTTTGTGGCATGGTGTGCAGAAAAACAGGTTTACCCCCTATCTGCTCCCCTTTCCCGGGATCTTTTGCTTGTTTCTCTAGCTCAGCAGGGCTCTGCTTTTTGCACCTTCTGTCATTGCAACATTCTGTAGCTGCTGATCAGCCATCCCTAATCAAGTCTCCCATTGTACATGGGTTTTTGAAAGGTCTCCAACACTTGTCGTTCTCACCCCCCGTATCATGCCTCAGTGGGACCTATATGTAATCTCTACCTTTCTGAGTTGTGTTCCCTTCACGCTGTTCTACAGCTGCCCTATCAGACTCTTTACTGTAAAAACTGCCTTTGTATTTGAGAACATATGCCCAGAGCGTCCATAAGCTCCAGGCTTTATCATCTGCAGGAAAGTAGGATCTACTTTCATAGTTACTCCCACTTTTTGCTGGTGTTAATCTGTTTTCTGACTAGTCTGACTGGGATCTTACTGATCAGGACTCCAGTCACTGTGCTTTTTCCCTAAATTGGACTGTGGTACCTTCCCAATTGGATACTGGTGTACCCTTCTAAGTCCCTAGTATATAGTACTATGGTACCCAGGGCATAGGTATACCAGGCGTCTCATGGGCATCAGCATGTATTGTACCATCCAGAAGAGAGCACTCAATTTGTGACTAAAGGCCTGCCATTGCAGCCTGTGTTAGTTGGTATCTGAAAGAAACAGTTGGTTATAGATTCCTTAATTTAGAATTACTTCCAGCTGTCCGACTGGATCTGGAAAGTTTTTCGGCAGCAGTACCCTTGCTCGTTGGAAGGTGGCTTTGGTCAACGCCGTGTTCGTTGATGACGTCATGGTAGCTACTTAGATGCCGCCCTCGCGCGCTGACGTCAGTTCTTTCTTTTTCCACGCCAGCAAGCGCAGAGCCGGGGAGAGCGGTACCTCCAGTCACTTTTTCACTGACTTTTGTTAATATGGTTTTTTGAGTCCATCGACTCCTGGTACATTAGGGATGCCCGGCTTCAATGCTTGCAGTTCCTGTAGCCGACAGATATCGGTGATGGATCCGCGCCGCATGTGCCTCTTCTCCCTGGAGCGCGACCACAACCCTAAGTCACGCTTCGACTGCTGTACCATGAACCTAATTCTTTGTGGGAGTGGTCCCGAAGCTACTTAAAGCGCGGCAGTCTTCTCCGAGCCACTCAAGGTCCCGGTCTCGTAGGAGGTCGAGTGACCGATCGCGGAGCCACCATCATTCTTCGTCCAAGTCTTCACACTCTGGGTCAGGTACGTCGAAGCACAAGAAGAAGTCTAAGAAGCATGATCGCTCTTCAAATTCTCCCCGTCCGTCGGCCGACACGATGAGGGATGCTGGTGGTGCCCCTCCCGAGGCTCTGCCTGCGGACCCCGAAGGGTCAACTCCGGGTTCCCCCCCTCTCTTTACAGGACCTGGTGAGACCCCTGCCCAGTTTCGTCAGTTTTACGAAGCGATTCACGCCATCTTTGGGCAACCAGACTCTTCTGGCGTGCCTTCGGGCCCTGGTGACTCTCCTGGGGGCCCGGGGCCTTCGATGCCGGCGGCTCCGGACTCTGCACCGCTGGGTCCCCTTGTATCCATGCCTGGATCGGGGTCGGCGAATTTGGTACGCCTCCCCCGGCGCCGATTGCACTTCCACCACGTCCGCAGCAGGCTTCGACCCTTTCCTCCACCTCGAGGTAGACCAGGAGCAGGACCGGCGTCAACAGGTACATTTGTGGCCCTGTTCTACACTGGCTCTGAGACCATATTGGCAGCCAGAGGAGGGTGAGGAGGACTGGGAAGGGTCTGGAGACCCTTTAACAGACCAATTAGGTTACGAACTGGGGAAGCAAGTGGGCTGGATACCTCACCAGACCTTGTCATGTTGTCTCCTCCTACCATGGCTACGGAGGAGGAAGTGTTGTACGCAGTAGTGTTGCGTAGGGCAGCTGAGGCTCACAGCCTCGAGCTACCTACGGTGGCAGTCAGGTCTAACCTCCTGAGAGAGGTGCTTCAACCGGCTGCGTGCTCTTCGGAGCCCCTGCTGCCGCTTAATGAAGCCCTTACGGACATCTTTTTGGGCATGTGGTCTAGGACCAACACAGGGGCTCCTTTGGACAGGATGATTGCCCGATGCCACCACCCAACCCTGGGCGACCCCACTTTCCTCTCCCAACACCCCACCCCTGAGAGCTTGGTGGTCCAAGCCTCCACGTCCAAGGGTGCATTCCCTATGGCTCCACCTGATGGGGATTCCAAAAAGCAGGACCATCTTGGGAAGATGTTTTCTTCCTCCAGCTTGGGGCTGTGGTCGGTTACACCCTCTCCGTTTGGGACACGGTTGCGCAAGTGCTTCCTCAGTGCCCGAAAGAGGGTCCAAACTCTCTCTGGCAGTTGCTGAAGGGAGAGACGCAGCGAAGTTTACCATCCGCTGTGGGCTGGATACCGTAGACTCACTAGGAAGGACGATTTCCACGTCGGTAGCCCTTCGACGCTACGCTTGGTTGAGGTGAACTGATTTTTCAGGGGATGTCCAATCCACCCTTATAGACATGCCCTTTGACTGTCGTCTATTCGGTGACAAAGCAGACAACGCGCTAGAGCTCTTTGAGGACTCAGGCTATGGCCAGGTCCTTGGACCTCTACTTAACCAGCCCAGCGCAGTCTGCTTTTCGCCCCTTTCGTGGCTACGGCAGGGGTGCCCCGCCACGTCCCGCCTAGAGCCACAGGCCAGCGCAAGCTGTTCAGCCCCTGTGCAGCCGGGGATGTGGCAACCACTGCCGTGGTTCTGGGGACCAGCAAGCCGGCAAGTCTACCACAGCACCCTCTGCAGGGGCCTCCAAACCCTCCTAGTCCGACCTTCCAGGGCCACCAATCTCCAGTGGGTGGCAGGATTCACCATCACTTCCCCCACTGGCACTGGTGCACCATCACATCGGACAGGTGGGTTTTGCAAATAGTCCGAACGGGCTACTCCCTCCCCTTCAAGACTACCCCTCCAGCCATGCCACCTCAGTACCATCGCAAGTCAGAGGATCATCTCCAACAGGAAGTTTCGGCACTCTTGGCCAAGGGAGCCATTGAGCGTGTTCCTGTCCCAGAAGTAGGTTGTGGTTGCTATTCCCACTACTTTCTGGTGCCCAAAAAGGGAAAAGGCCTGCGTCCTACCATGGAACTCAGGAATGGCAACCGCTTCCTCCGGAAGGAGAAGTTAAAAATGTTGACACTCGCTCAGGTCCTGACTGCCCTCGACCCTGGAGACTGGTTGGTAGCATTGGGCATGCAGGACGCTTATTTTCACATCCCCGTCCTGCTGACCCACCGGCGTTACCGACGGTTCATGGTAGGCCGCGAGCACTTTCAGTTTACTGTGCCCCCCTTTGGCCTTACCAGCGCCCCTCGGGTTTTCACAAAAGTGATGGCTGTGGTCGCAGCTCATCTGCACAGAACAGGGGTTCCAGTATTCCCCTATCTCAACGACTGGCTGTTGAAGGCGGGCTTGCCCCAGGCTGTCTTCTCCCACCTCCAGAATACAGCCGACCTCCTGCATTCACTGAGGTTCTTCATCAATGTGCCAAAGTCAATCCTGACTCCCTCTCAGAAGATCCTCTTCATCGGAGCGGTTCTGGACACAACACAGTTTCGAGTCTATCCTCCGAACAGAGTCCGGTATATTCGGGCTATGATTCTGATCTTTCAGCCTCCATCCCAGGTTTCAGTCATGATGACCCTCCGGCTACTGGGCCTGATGGCCTCCTGGTGGACAATCCCAGATGGCATATGTTGGCTCTGCAGTGGGACCTTAAGCTCCAGCGGGTACATCAGGGGAACCTGTCAAATTGCGTCCAGATCTCGGAGGGCACTGCACAACAGTTGCAGTGGTGGCTAACGAACCAGGATTGGGTCGACCGCAGATCCCTCTCCCTTCCCCAACCAGAATTCACAGTGGTGACTGATGCATCACTTCTGCGATGGGGTGGCCACATGGGGGAGGTGGAGATCAGAGGCCTCTGGTCTCCGGCGGAGTACGGGCTCCACATCAATCTTAGGGAGCTTCGGGCGATTCGTCTTGCACTCAAGGCATTCCTTCCCTCTGTCTGGGGAAGAGTAGTGCAGGTGTTAATGGACAAAACCACCGCCATGTGGTACTGCAACAAACAAGGTGGGGTGGGGTCGTGGGCTGTGTCAGGAGGCCCTCTGACTCTGGGCATGGTTGGAACATCAGGACATATCCCTTGTGGTTCAACACCTGGCAGGTTCCCTGAAAGCCAGGGCGTACAAACTCAGCTGCTGGTGCATGTTAGATCTCGAATAGCGTCTTCACTCAGAGGTGGTGCAAGGTCTCTTTCAAGAGTGGGGAGAGCCTTGGTTAGATGTATTTGCCACCGAAGAGAATGCGCAATGTCAGCAATTCTGTGCATTGGAATTTCTAAGGCAGCACTCGCTAGGCGCCGTTTTTTGTTGCGAGTAGAGTTGCGTCTTCCAAAAGCTTTTACGCCTATACCACTTTTGCCCAGAGTGCTGAAGAAGAACAAGGGCGACAGGGCCCAAGTCATTCTTGTGGCTCTGGATTGGGCATGAAGATTCTAGTATCCTGATCTGCTACACATGGCCATCGATCCTCCGATCAGACTGCCTCTTCAGGAGGATCTTCTGTCACAGCAGCAGGGCCGGTCCTTCACCCAAACCGGTCCAGCCTCCTAGCATGGAGATTGAGCAGCAGCAGTTGACATCGTTTGACCTGCCTCCCGAAGTCTGTGATGTTATCTTGGCAGCCAGATGTCCCTCCACTAAGACGGTATACGCCTGCAGATGGAATAAATCTGTGGCATGGTTCCCAGCAAAGGCTGTGGATCCCCTTTCCGCCCCTCTTTCTGAGGTTTTCTTGTTCCTCCTTTCTTTGGCCGAGCAGGGCTCTGCTCTGAACACTTTAAAGGGCTAACTCTTGGCCATTTCAGCCTTCCTTAGGCTTCCTGATCAGCCTTCTCTTTTCAAGTCCCTTGTTGTAAATAGTTTCCTTTAAGGGCATTCCTCCTGTTCCCTTGGTAATGCCCCAGTGGGACTTGAACTTGGTTCTTAAATATCTTATGTGCGCTCCCTTTGAGCTTCTACATAACTCTCAGGCTTCTAACTTTAAAAACTACCTTTCTGGTGGTCATCACATCTGCGCGCAGGGTGAGTGAGCTACAAGCTCTTACTTCCAAGCCTCCCTTTCTGGCTGTTCATCCGGACAAGGTTGTCCTCAGAACTAGACCTTCCTTTCTTCCCAAGTTGGTTACTTCTTTCCACATTGGCCAGGGGAACCTGTCAAATTACGTCCAGATATCGGAGGGCACTGCACAACAGTTGCAGTGGTGGCTAATGAACCAGGATTGGGTCGACAGCAGATCACTCTCCCTTCCCAAACAATAATTCACAGTGGTGACCAATGCATCACTGCGATGGGGCGGCCACATGGGGGAGGCGGAGATCAGAGGTCTCTGCTCTCCGGCGGTGTCTGGGCTCCACATCAATCTTCTGGAGCTTTGGGCGATTCGTCTTGCACTCCTGAACCATCTCCAGGTGGGTTGTTCTGTGCATCAAAGCCTGCTATTCTTTGGCAAAGAAGGAGCCTCCAGTGGGACTGAGTGCCCATTCCAACAGTGCAACGGCAGCTACCACTGCTTTTGGACAGGTAGTCCCCCTAAATTACATCTGTCTGGCAGCTAAATGGGCATCGCTGCACACGTTCACCAAACACTACTGCCTGGACAGCCACGTCCGGAGAGAGTGCTTCTTTGGCCGTTCTGAACTTGTGTGAACTTAGTTCGCAGATCCACCTATGGAGTTGGTTTTGCTGGGATATCTATTCTAGGGTAAGGAATCTAGAACTGTATCTTTCAGATGAACAAGTTACTTACCTTCTGTAACAAAATATCTGTAAGAAACATAGGTTAGTTATTGATCACTTACCGCCACAACCATCCTCCCCATTCTGCAAACTGACTTCTAGGGTTAAGGACTTCCTTTTAGGGCCATGGTTTTGTGCACCGGTGGTCAGTGTCTTGCATGGCTCTCTGCTTCTGGCGTGGAAAGTTGTGTACAGAACTGATGTCAGCGCTCAACGGTGGCGGCTAAGTAGCTACCGCGACGTCATCCCAGCGGCACGATGCCATCGACGAATGCGGAGTCAACCGATGCCACCTTCCGACATGCAGGGGTACTTCTGACGAAAACCTTTCCGGATCCAGTCTGATGCCTGGGCGTAATTCTAAGGTAAGGAATCTGTAACTAACCTATGTTTCTTACAGATGTATAGTTACCGAAGGCAAGTAACTTGTTCGTTAGCACCACCTACAACAGATATAAGTTCCTTATATCTGAGGTCACTGCACTTAAAACTTATGTCACCCCTAAGGTAGGACTCTTAATTCTGTAGGCAGGCTGCTAGGTTATAAGTGTGAGGGTGTTCTGCATTAGCAGGTCACCCACTATAAACCCTGGAGTTGATTCTCCTGTTTTTTTAAGTGCGGTCAGCGATTTTGATATAATATAGTGGCCATGCGCCATTCCGTGATGGCTAACTATATATTACTGTGCTGAACCTGGGCATGTTTGGTATCATACATGTTGGAATCATACCCCAACACAGTTAATGGCGTTGGAGGTAAGATTCCATGTACCAGTGCTCCCAGTACCAGCCTTCCATGGCCTGCCAGTAAGCTAGTGCGGCTGCTGACCCCAGACACGATTCTGCCCTCCTGCTGCTGAGCGGAGCTCAAGCAGGGGAAGGTAGAACAATAGGTTTCCTGTCAGACCGGACAGCGCTTCTCCGTGCCACCAGACTGTTTTGAAAAGCCTATTTGATGCCCTCCTTGCAACCCCAGTATTACCTTAATTTCTCCAGTATTGGGGTGTCTTTCATAGATTCACATGCCTGAATCATTCCCCGTCGTCGGAATGGGAGTCCCACGGTACATAAAAAAGCAATAATATGCCTATAGAAAAACCAAAGCCTTGGTAATAACAAACCAGGAAGTAAAGTAGCCCTAAGCTACAGTGTACAGAACTTCCACACATGACTATCCTAGTCATTTTGTTAGTCCAAACTGCAGCCAATCAGGCGACAGCACCCACCAGAATGTTCTCCTCAGAGGCTCAGGCTCTCAGATTTTCTACCACACGTCGTGTGAAGAGAGTCTCCCTGAGCTCTGCTCTCTTCTTACTTTGGTTGGTTTTTACCTTCTAAAGATGTCTACTTCTAAATCCCTTTTCAGGGCTTGTGATTCCTGTGGAAAGCTAAGGCTGTTTAAGGAGGATCCTCACAAAAAATGCATATATTATCTGTATCCAGATCATGAGGTGAAAGAGTGTAAAATTTGCAGAACCTTTCCTCAGAAAACCCTCAGGGACAGAGAGGGTCGTCTTCTCCTGTGGCTCCAGAGAATAAAGGACCAGGATAACCCCGTTTCTGAGGTAGGGAGCATAGCTTCGGGGTCTCCTATATCTTCTAGAAAGAGGAAAGCTGAGGTTGAGTTAGCTTCTCCTGGGGCAAAGGTGTTGAAGAAAGCCCAATCCTCTCAGGATTCTGGCGTGCCTTCTACTTCAAAAAAGGTTTCTCCACCTGTTAAATCTGGTCCTGATACGCCCTCAAGGAAACCTGGAGAATCTACATCTTCCAAAGCAGCTTCTCATAAAATTTTACCTCAGACTACACCTTTGACGACTTCAGCGTCAAAGACCGCTTCACCGTCGCCATCTCTTCATGTTGTCACCTCCTCAACATCGACGGTGACTTTCTCCTCACCAAAACCAGCTATGGTAATGTCTACAGCCGCCTCCACCGTCTACGTTGGTTCACGTCCAAGTTTGACCCATCTCGTCGACGAAGATTGTACCATCAATTGTTGACGCCCCGCCATCGACTTGGATCATGAAGGTACCGTCGACGAGTACTCAGTTGTCGACACAAGCGTCGACTAATATCTTGCCATCGAGGAAGATAGTCCTACCATCGACGGCATCCTCGTCGACGAAGATTACTTTACCGTCGACGACATCCTTGTCGAGGACGTTACTGACGACGAAGAAGATACGTCCGTCGACGACATCCTCGTCGGCGAAAAAGACGCTCCCGTCGACGAAGACACCCACGTCGACGACATCGTCGACGATAATATTACCGTCGACGGGCATACCATCGACAAAGGTTCTTGATCCACAGTTGGATACAGGTTTTTTACCGTCGACGGCGGCACCGTCGACGCCCCCACTGTCAACCTGTACGGATATGCAAGTATGGTCAGCCAAGCCATCCGCAATACCGCTGCCTTCGCCGTCTACAACAGCTTCACTTTTAGAAAGGCGTGGTTCATCTTTAACAACTCTATCTCCATTAAAATTGCCAGAAAGGTTGCTAGATTCTGAGGAAGAGGAATCCTATGAGGATGACACTTTCCGTGCAGCCAGAAGCCCATCTGAGCTGCTTATAAAACTCCAGGATGAGGAGCATGAAGAGGAAGAACAATTTCTTGAGCCTTCTGGTCAGGCTCCTGTGTCTGCGCCTACCACGCAAATGCCACTGAACCTCTTGAATAATCTTCAATATATGTTAAGCGATTATTATCGCCAATTTCCTCCATCAGAATCTGGTGATTCTCACTTCTCTACACCTGTGCCAAGACCATCTAAGACGACACTAAGACCTCCAAGACCAGCTTCTCTGGTGCCAACTACAGAGAGACAACCTGCAATACCTCCTTCGCCAGTGCCATCTCATCATACATAGGGTGATAATACTTCGGAGGTGGAACGAAAAGAAGGCGAAGTGGACGACAAGTCAGTATCGTCGGAGTGGGATGAGTATCATCACAAACTCCTTCTCCAGCTGGCCCACCGACAGTGGATTCTCTGCCGGTAGACATTGCGACCTTCCACCAAATCATGGAAAGGGCAACAAAAAGGTTCCTCATCACAATGGAGGCTAAACAGGATGAGTGCTTCCTATGATTTTAAAGATTTACTGCAAAGACAAGTCAAGACCATCCCAATAATTGATTTTATCTTGAAGGAGGGTCTAAAAATAATGGCTACGCCAAACTCTCTTCCTGCAGTTCTACCTCGGGTAGATAAGAAATGTAAGGTGCCTAACAAGTCACCGGCATGCCTTATTGGCCAGGCTAAAACGGACTCATTGGTTACCCAGGCGGCTCAGAGAAGAGCTAAGAATCCAGCTACGCAGGTCACTGCTCCCCCGGATAGAGAGGGAAGACGCTTCGACTCAATAGGAAAGAAAGTCTCAACTATTGCGGCAACTACTGTCCGTGCCGCGAACTCCCTTGCAATACTTGGGAGATAGGACAGGCAGATGTGGTCGGACATATCGCCTTACATTGAAAAGCTTTCAGAGCCTGATAGAGCTGAAGCCAGAAAGATTTTACAAGAGGGAGAATGTGTTTCATCTGAAATTATTGATGCAGCAGTAGACGTGGCAGCCACAGATTTCAGACAGCTGGCGGGTGCAGCTGTTCTGAGGAGACATGGATGGCTAAAATCTACATCCTTTCGCCTGGAGGTCCAGTCTAAGTTCATGGACATGGCCTATGATGGAGAGTTCCTTTTTGGGCAACATGTGGATGAGGCTTTACAAGCCATAAAGAAAGACACTGAGACTGCACGATCGCTGGGATCGCTTCAATTTCGTAAGTCTTCCTTTCGTGGAGCAAGAGGAAGAGGCAATTTCTCTAACAGAGGAGGTTATTCACAACAGCGTTCCTACAACAACTCACAAGGTAACCAAAGATACCAACCATACCGACAACAAACATATGGTCAAAGGAGAGGCAATTACTCCCAGTCAAGAGGAAAAACCTCTTATCGAGGAAGAGACAACAACAAGAGCAAGTGAGAAATACATCCTGCCACCACTTCTACCCAACCTGAAGCAAATTGGAGGAAGAATATCCCTATACTTCTCAAATTGGTCCAACATTACTACGGACAGATGGGTCCTGGACGTGGTATCCAGGGGTCACATTCTAGAATTCGTCAAAACCCTTCCAAATTCTCCCCCAAGAGGTCCACCACCAGCTCATCTCAAGGAGCCGTAATCCCAAATACATTCCATGATTCGGAAAGGAGCAATCGAAAGGGTACCTCAACATCAGAGAGGGAAAGGATTTTATTCAAGATTTTTCCTGATTCGCAAGAAGTCTGGGGAATGGCGCCCCATCCTCAACCTGCGTGCCCTCAACAAATATCTCAGAAAATTATCCTTCCGGATGTTAACACTTCAAGAAATCCTCCAATTTCTTTCAGAAGGGGATCACATGGCAACACTCGACCTTCAGGACACATACTTCCATGTGCCCATTTTTCCCAGACACCGGAAGTTCTTACGGTTCAGAGTGGCTGGCAGGGATTTCCAGTTCGAAGTTCTCCCCTTTGGACTACGTTCAGCCCCCAGAGTTTCTACAAAGATGTTAGCTCCTGTGGCGGCCCACCTGCGATTGGAAGGAATTCAAATGTATCCATATTTGGACGACTGCCTTATCAAGGCCAGTTCTTTCGTCACAGCAAGAACTCACGTTCAAAGATGTCTGTCACTACTTCAGAGCCTGGGTTTCTCAGTGAATTTCGAGAAGTCTCATCTGACTCCATCCCAAAAAGTCTTTCTTGGGAGCGACGCTAGACACGTAGCTCGCCCAAGTTTTCATTTCAAGAGAAAGGCAGTTAAAGATTCACAAGATAGCTTCTACATTACCAACAAGAAAGTGAGTTTCTGTTCGCAAGTCTTTCCTAGGGATGATCTCGTCCTGTATTCCTCTCATCCCCAACTGTCGCCTAAGGATGAGGCCTTTGCAAGAGGAACTCTGTCTTCAGTGGGTACAGGTAGTAGGCTCATTCGAAGAAGTTATCAACATAACCCCTCGGATGAGGAACTCCATTCAAATCAGGGAATGGCAATCAGTGGCAAATGGAGCATACAGCAGAAAAAGTGGCACATAAACCTCCTAGAGTTACGAGCCATTTTTCTCACCCTGAAATCCTTTCAAGCAATTTTAGAGGGTTCCACGGTTCTAATTCGAACAGACAACACAACCAGCATGCATTACCTGAACAAACAGGGAGGCTCAAGGTTGGCCCGATTATCCCATCAAGCACAAGAGATTTGGAATTGGTCCCTGGATCACAACATCAATCTGTCGGCGGTCCATGTCCCAGGGGTTGCCAATGTGCTAGCGGACTCCCTCAGCAGGTCTACTTTCGTTGCAATCACGAATGGGAGTTACATCAGCCTACCCTGGATCAAATATTTAAAGAGTGGGGTCACCCCGACCTGGATTTGTTTGCGACAAGTCCGAACCGGAAATGCCCACACTTTGCAAGCTGGATTCCCCACAGGAACTCATGCGGGGATGCCCTTTCGATGAACTGGTGTCGGATATTTGCATACGCTTTTCCGCCGATTCCTTTAATTCCCAAGGTCATCAGGAAGATGAGGAGACAACCATGTCGTCTAATCCCGATTGCTCCAAGGTGGCCCCGACAATATTGATTCACCAAGCTTCTCCTCCTCTCGGAGTGCAGGCCAATACAGCTGCCTCGAATACCGAATCTCCTGACAATTCAAGAGGGCCAAGTATACCATCCGTACCCAGTTTCTTTGAAATTATCAGCTTGGCTCCTCAACACAATGAATTCGCCCACTTAGACATTCCTCAAGATTGTCAAGAAGTTCTCGCTAATGCTAGGGCGCCATCAACGATTAAGACCTACAAACTCAAATGGAAGCGTTTGTGCCTGGTGTCAAGCTGTTGATCTGCATCCCATTCATGCTAGACCAGAACAAATCTTGCCTTTCTTTCTGCATTTGGCTAGAACGGGTTTGGCACATTCTACCCTTAAAGTATTTCTCTCAGCCATTTCCAGATTTCGTCAGGACGGATCAAACTCTGTTTTCTTCAAGAATAATCCAACAATTCTTTAAAGGTCTTTTTCGTATGTTCCCTCCAATTCAACGATCACCTCCATCTTGGCATTTGAATGTGGTGCTAGCCAACTCATGCGTCACCCCTTTGAACCGATCCAAAAGATTGACCTCAAGTTTCTTACTTGGAAGGTCTCTTTGCTATTGGCTTTAACATCAGCTAGAAGGGTCAGTGACATTCAGGCATTCAGGCATTAATTGATCCTTTTTCTTCTCAGCTCTGACCTGTTGTGTTGTGGTATCTGATCAGGCGCCAGGACGCCCCTTCGCTGGGGCAGCTGCGCGCCTAATAAAAGTTATTAACATAACATAACATAACATAACTTCAAAACCGCCTTTCTTGCAATTTACCTCAGATTTGGTGGTGCTACGTACCAATCCTAGGTACTTGCCCAAGGTTCCATCGGATTTTCACCTAAATGAGCCGGTGATCCTCAAGACATTTTTTCCAAATCCACAATCACCGGCTGAAAGAGCTTTACACTCTTTAGACATCAGAAGATGTCTCAGGTTCTACCTTCAAAGAACTGCAACTGTTCGCAAGACAGACCAACTGTTTGTGGCCTATGGAAGACTGCGCCAAGGATGCGCGGTATCCCCTTCCACCGCTTTATTCGCTGGTGTGCCTCTTCTTCAGATCTGCAGGGCGGCAACTTGGTCCAGCAGGCACACTTTTACAAGACACTACTGTCTGGACTCAGCAAGTGATGCAGATGCTTCGGTGGGAAGAGCAGTTCTTCGCAATCTTTTCAGATAAGGTAAGCCTCTGTTCTCCCTCCTCCTCTATGCTCTTGTTTAGACGCTTCTAACATGCTATTGGTTATTGCCTTGCATGCATATCTGCTGTATACTGTAAGCGTCTTACGAGCATGTTTTTCTTGTACTGCTATCTACTCTGATTCAGGCCTGTGAATCTATGAAAGACACCCCAATACTGGAGAAGAACAATAGTTACTTACCTGTAATCTGTGGTTCTCCAATATTGGTGTCTTTCATAGATTCACATGCACCCGCCCACCTCCCCTCAGAGGCTCCCTCAGGCAATTACTTGGTTCCACTCCTGTGCGAGAAAATCTGAGAGCCTGAGCCTCTGAGGAGAACATTCTGGTGGGTGCTGTCTCCTGATTGGCTGCAGTTTGGACTAACAAAATGACTAGGATAGTCATGTGTGTGGAAGTTGGGTACACTGTAGCTTAGGGCTACTTTACTTCCTGGTTTGTTATTACCAAGGTTTTGGTTTTTCTATAGGCATATTATTGCTTTTTTATGTACCATGGGACTCCCACTCCGACGACGGGTAATGATTCAGGCATGTGAATCTATGAAAGACGTTGTAGAGTCTCGTGGAGTTCTACTGTTGGGCATTCATTTTGTTGGATGTAAAACTGCGACAGTGGTTCCAGTACTGAATCAATCCCGGAAACAATTGGGCGCCCGGGAACTGGTGTGACCTCCTTATGGATCTTGGGCAAGATGTAAAAGTAAGGTACCCTTGAGTCAGTTTTGACATGGAATTCTGCCTCCTTTTTGCTTATCCACCCTTGGTTAGCGGCTGATTAAATTAGAACCTTAATGGTGGTTTTTTAACCGTAAACAAATTTGCCCACAGGAGCATGCCCACACTTTTGCTCACTAAGGATCTGCACGCACAATGAATCACACTTGGTGTTAATCACATGCTAGTAACCCTTCCTAGCACCACATTAGGATTGTACTTGACCTCTAATTTGTTTTTACAGTGTACCTGTTGTAACCTCGCTCGTTTGTCCCATTCCAGGTAGAAGCAGCCCAACACAGGTATCAAGCAGGAAACACTATTTTTTCTGCACACCTTCACTTTGATATTAGCTTAATTTGATATAACTCTCTTTGACGTAGACAGTTGACGAGAATAGTTAGTTCCAATTGTAGCTCCTGAAGAATCGCTAGCTACTTGCACCACAGCGAGAAACATGTCGACCAACTACAAGACACACTAATTTGTGACTCGCAACCTGGAAACAGAATATCCCAGCGAGTACTAGTTATTTTCATTTTAACTAGAGCAGGGGATCCCCAGAATAAAGTCATTCCCGGTACCCCCAGCTTTATTTTAAATCACTTACAAACGTCTACGCATTCCTGGCCCCCCACCTGCACTTCATCTACATGGCAGTTGGATAAAAGATCTCCGCCAAAGAGCCCCTCTTTGAGGTGTTGCCCGTTGGGTATTGCACCGCCGACCCAATGAGGAGCAAAGCCCAAATGATGAAGCATGACACCTGAAAGGGTGTGTGAGGGCATTATATCCAACAAAATGGATGCCCAACAATAGAACTCCACGAGACTCTACAACATCCAACAAGTTCTAGGGACTTTGTACAATCCACGTAATGGTAGGAACTACACAGCCCTTTTGTGATTACTCTACGGACGAGGGCATCTGCTGTGTTTGGACCGATCAGTCACTAGGAGTGAAAATCGCCCTCTACCAAAATTAAACTCCCCCTCTTTGTTTAATAATCTATGAAAGACACCAATACTGGAGAACCACAGATTACAGCTAAGTAACTATTCTTAACTGTGGAGTTTTTAAAAACCAAGATTGTTGTACAATGCGATGTAATTTTAATATGTCACCCACACACCTTCACTTCACGCACTTTTAATGCTTCATTGAGCACAAAATACCACAAAGAATGTATATGATTAACAAATTTATGGTGATAATACATTTGTTGTCATAATCACCCCAAATCTTGTGTCCGTGCTATTGAAGTAACACAGTCCTCCCAGGACCCCCTATGAAAGTGTCTAAGCGGAGTCATTTGTTTTCTTTAAACAACTCCGTTCAGCGGAAGAGCCAGGTCTTAAGGTTCTTCCTGAAGGTGTTCAGGGAGGGGGCATGTCTGCTGGTAGCTCGTTCAAGGTTTTGGCTGCGATGTGAGAGAACGATCTCCCGCCTGATCTGGCTCTTTGGATGCACGGGGTTTCAGCCAGTGCGAGGTTGGATGATCGTAGGTTTGTTTTGGGTACGTGGAAGGTTATTCTGTCGTTGAGATTTGGGTCCGTTGTTGTGCCGGCATTTGCAGGCGTGAGTGAGGATTTTGAAGGTGACTCTTCTCAACGGGGAGCCAGTGAAGTCGCCGCAGGTGTTGGCTGATGTGTGCGTGCGGGGGGTGCTGAGGACGTGTCTGGCCGCAGGGTTCTGTATTGTTTGCAATTTGTGGAGTAGGAACTTAATGATGCTGGTGTAGAGTGTGTTGCCATAGTCTAGTTTGCTGGTGATGAGTGCGTGGGCGACTGTTTTTCTCGATTGAGGGGGGATCCATTTGAAGGTCTTTCGGAGGATGTGCAGGATGTTGAAGAAGCTGGAGGTGACGGCGTTGACCTGTCGGTTCATGGTGAGTGATGAATTGAGTATGATTCTGAGGTTCTTGGCATGGTCTGAGGGGGGTAGGTGGGCTTCTGAGGGCAGTGGACCACCAGGTGATGTCCCATGCTGAAGGGGTGGTTCCAAGGACGAGTACTTCTCTTATCGGCATTGAGTTTTAGGCAGCTGTTGGTCATCCAGACTGCCACATTTTGCATTCCTCTGTGGAAGTTGTTTTGCGGTGGTAGGGACTTTGGTGAGGGAGAGGATGAGCTGGGTGGTGTTGGCGTAGGATACGATGTTGAGGCAGTGTTGTCGGACGATGTCTGCGAGGGGGGCCATGTAGATGTTAAAGAGAGTAAGACTCCGAGATGACCCCTGTAGGACTCCGCAGGTGATGTCCATGGGGGCAGAGAGGAAGGGCGGTAGTCTGATCCTTTGGTTTCTTCCGGTAAGGAACAAGCAGATCCAGTCTAGGGCAGTTCCTTGTATGCCGTTGTTGTGTAGTCTGGTGATTAGTGTGCAGTGAGAGACCGTGTCGAAGGCTGCAGACAGGTCGTTGAGAATGAGAGGCGCAGAGTCTCCCTGGTCCAGGAGGGTGTGTATGTCGTCATTGGCGCCGAGTAGGGCGGTCTTGGTGCTGTAGTTGGCTCTGAATCCGGATTGGGACGGGGTCGAGGACGGCGTGCTCTTCGATAAATCTTGTCAGTTCCCTATTGACTGTTTTCTCTGCCACTTTGGCTGCGAAGGGGAGAAGCGAGATAGGACGGTAGTTTTTGAAGTCTGTGGGATCGGCCGTGGGCTTCTTGAGCAAGAGCTTGACTTCAGCGAGCTTCCAGTTGTCTGGGAAGGTGCCTGTTTTCAAGGTGGTGTTGCAGTTTGGGCGCGATGGTGACTGCGACTCGTGGTAGATATGTGGGGCTACGGGTCGGTGGGTGCGCCTGAGGGGATGCCTTTCATGGCTGGGGCGGTGTCCATGGTTGTGATTGGTGTCCAGTTGGAGATGGTGGGCTGGCTGGTGTCTTGGGGAGTCAGGGGATGGCTGAGGTGTCTTGTGGGCGGTCGGTAAAGTTGTCGTAGAGTGTTCTGATCTTGAGGTGGAAGTGCGTTTCGAGATGTTTGTGGCTTCGCTGCGTGGGTTGGTGAAATCATGGATGATGTTGAAGAGGTCCTTGGAGTTGGTGAGGATTTTGTTGTGGATATAGTTTCTTTTGATTTGATTAGGTTGTGGTAGTCCGGCATGGCATTCTTGTAGGTGGAGTAGCTGTCGGTTGTCTTGGTATTCCTCTAGATGTTTTCCAGGCATCTGCATGTGCGCCTGGCTTCGTGGAGGTCGGTGGTGAACCAGGCGGCTTTTCTGGAGCATTGTTTGCTGGGGTTGCGTAGCGGGGCAAGCTAATCTGCGCAGTTGGAGATCCATTTTTAAAAAAATGTAGTTTGTTGGGTTTTGTACAAAACAAACAGACACCCTTACATATAAGGGCTTCCATCGCATCCGCAAAGTAGCAATCCGAAACCCCCTCTACAATTTTACTGTACATGGTATGCCGATACATTATTCAGTCATAAAACAATACCCCAAATGCAGCAGACCCCCCAGTGCCATTTCTCTTTTCCTGGTACTGGTAAAACAATAACTTCCTTCCCTAACTTCCCACCTCCGACGCAGGGGACCATGTCCATTCTCTTTTAATGTGTGTGCTCAGGAGTGGCTATGTATTGATCTGTACGATGCACCTGTCATACTTCGGGGCTAACCTCCCATTGGTGAACTGCTCATCTCAGCCATCGTGTGCCTCGTGTTCCCGTAGTGCCTGCACTAGTGTTTCCCACGCCGCTGCAGCTTCTAGTGCTTTATCATCGGGTCGCCGGCGCGCCAACTGGAACCTCTGTGTACTAGTGGCCACTTCAAAAACTCATCCTTCCATCTTTTATCGGGACCCACTCTTGCCTTCCAGTGTTTTGTAATTTCACGTTCTGCCAATATAAGTCCCATATCTATAAATTTACTAGTGATCTTGTTCTTGAATGTGTGGGGGAACCAGTGCAGTATACTAGTAGCCATATCAAACTCTAGCTGCCTCTCTGTTATCTCGTTCAGGGTATCACCCACCTCTTTCCAATAGTGTCCCATCATTGGGCAGGACCATAGCATATGGTCTAATTCTACTCCAGTTCTCGTGCATCTGGGACAAGCTGCCGCATCTACCTTAAAATATCTACGGATTTCCCAGGTGTCAAGTATGCTCTGTGGAGTATGAAGAAGTGCACAAGTTCAAATCTTGCGTTCCTCGTGCTCTTCCGGGCACGTCGTATTATCTGTGCCCAGGATGTTTCCGGGATATCTTTGCCTAAGTCAGTTTCCCACTTTCCTTTCAATACGTCTAGAGGCTCCAGGCCTTCATTGAGCATTCTAGAATACAGGCACTTAACTGCCTTAAAGGTTCCTGCCGCCATCATGGTGTACTGGCAGGCCATCGACGTCTTGGGTTCCACCAGCCCTTCTTTCCAGCGCGCCTGTATTGCTCTAGTTAACGCTGCATGTAACAAGTAATCACCTCTTGGCAAGTCGAATCTCTCTTGGAGAGTTTGGTAGGGCAGCATAGCACCATCTTCATACAGACCCACCACCACCCGCAACAGGTTCCCCGCAGAAGCTGGAGCAAGATCACCGCCGACCAGCTCACCACCTCTCTCAGCCAGAACCCCCCTGCCAACACGACGGACCCCAACGAAGCAGCCCGCAACCTCACACAGTGGCTGACCAACTGCACCGACGACCTCGCACCACTGAAGAACCCTCCCAGCAGACCCGGCAGAAAGAAAGCCTCGTGGTTCACCAACGACCTCAAAAACTCCAAGAAAACTGCCGCACCCTCGAGAAAGCGTGGTGCCACGACCAGACTACAGAAAACATGACAGCCCTCAAGACCGCCACCCGCAAACACCACCAGCTGATCCGCACCACCAAAAGGACAACATTCAGAGAACGACTAGACAACAACACTCATAACAGCAAAGAACTCTTCAGCATCGTTAAAACAGCTCTCCAACCCCAGCGCCTGCAATAACATCACACCCTCGCAAGACCTCTGCGATTCACTCGCCTTGTTCTTCCACCGCAAGATCGCCGACATACACAACAGCTTCGGCGCACAGACCACGCACCCAACCACCGAACCAACACCCCCACCACCACCCTCTGCACCTGGACCCTGGTCCGCACCGAAGACACCACCCGCATGATGAACACCATCCACTCCGGCTCCCCTACCTACCCCTGTCCACACCACATCTTTAACAAAGCTGACTCCATCATCGCACCACAACTCCGTGACATCATTAACAGCTACTTCGCATCCGCCACCTTCCCGGAGAGCTGGAAACATGCCGAGCTGAGCGCCCTCCTGAAGAAACCCACTGCAGACCCCACTGACCTCAAGAACTTCCGACCCATCTCACTCCTCCCTTTTCCTGCCAAAGTCATCGAGAAGACCGTCAACAACCAACTCTCCGCCTTCCTCGAGACAAACGGATCCCTCAACACCTCGCAGTCCGGCTTCCGAGCCAACCACAGCACCGAGACCGCACTCATCGCAGCTACCGAGGACATCCGGTCCCTGCTCGACAATGGGGAAACAGCTGCCCTCATCCTCCTGGACCTCTCAGCAGCCTTCGACACCGTATGCCACCACACCCTGATACAGCGCCTCAGCAACACCGGCATCCAAGGATCGGCCTTGGAGTGGATCATCTCGTTCCTCGCCAGAAGAACCCAGAGATTCCGCCTCCCCCGTTCCGCTCCATGGCCACCGCAAGGATCCTCACTCAGCCCCACCCTCTTCAACGTCTACATGAGCCCCCTCGCAGCCATCGCACGCCAACACAACCTCAACATCTCCTACGCAGACGACACCCTGCTGATCCTCTCCCTCACCAACGACCCCACCACCGCCAGAACCAGCCTCCAGGAAGGAATGAAAGACGTCGCGGATTGGATGAAGCTCAGCCGTCTGAAGCTGAACTCAGACAAAACGGAAGTCCTCATCCTGGGACCATCCCCCTCTGCCTAAGACGATTCCTGGTGGCCCCTGGCCCTGGGCCGCGCCCCAAGCCAACGGACCACGCACGCAACCTGGGCTTCATCCTGGACTCCTCCCTCAAGATGACCCAGCAAGTCAACGTCGTCTCGTCCTGCTTCAACACCCTGCGCATGCTCCGAAAGATCTTCCGGTGGATCCCCACCGAAACCAGGAAGACGGTCACCCAGGCCCTCGTCACCAGCCGTCTGGACTACGGGAACACCCTGGAACCACAGCCAAACTCCAGAAAAGACTCCAGCGCATACAGAACGCCTCGGCACGACTCATCCTGGACATCCCCGTCACAGCCACATCTCTGCCCATCTGAAAGACCTGCACTGGCTCCCCGTCAGCAAGAGGATCACGTTCAGACTCCTCACACACGCACACAAGGCTCTCCACGACATGGGCCCCAAATACCTCAACAACCGCCTCACATTCTACACACCCACCCGCTCCGATCGGCCAGCCTCGTCCTCGCCTCCGTCCCACGAATTCGCAAAACAACCGCCGGAGGAAGATCCTTCTCCTACCTGGCGGCCAAGACATGGAGCTCCCTCCCCACCCACCTACGGCTGACCCAGGACCACCTCTCCTTCAGGAAACAACTCAAGACCTGGCTGTTCGAGCAGTAGAGACTACCCCCCCAGCGCCTTGAGACCCTAGCGGGTGAGTAGCACGCTATAAAATTTGTATGATTGATTGATTGATTGAGGTCTCCCAACATTTGCAACCCCGCTTCCTCCCAGATCTGCAATTGTGACCAGTCTCCGCCGTGCGGCAATGCCGTCACCATCCCAAACGGTATCTCGGGTGCATATGGATACAACACTCCCGCTCTACGTTGGGAAAGATTGCAGCAGAGTCTGATTGTTTTTTCCTCTGTGAGGAGGTCTCTAACAACGGGGAAACAGCTGCCCTCATCCTCCTGGACCTCTCAGCAGCCTTCGACACCGTATGCCACCACACCCTGTTCCACTGGTCTTCTGATATCTTTTCCGGTTTCTACAGGTGTCCGGTGGTCAGGTGTTTAGGGGTTGTAAGGTATTGGTGGCTTCTGAGATGAAGTGGGCACTCAGTGGTTGTTCCAGATGAGCTGAGAGACCTGGTTGCCCTCTACTCTTTTGCTGGACATGAAAATGGGGACGAGCATGTGCCCTGCGATGTGGGTAAGAGCAGCGACCAGTTGATTGAGGCCGATGTTCATGCTCTCCAGGAGGTCTGTTATGCTGATCTTGCTGGAGTCGTTGAGGTGGAAGTTGAGATCTCCTTGGAAGATGTAGCGCTTGAAATAGATGGTGATTGGTACAATGAGGTCAGGAATTGGGGTGGCAGAAGCTGGGGCATGGTCTTGGTGGTCTGTAGGCAAGGATGCCTCTCGGATGGTGCTTTTTCAGACTGTGTGAAGTTGGAAGTTGAAGTGGTGTATTATTGGGGTCAATTAGTTTGAGGAGGTAGTCTACTGGATGGTGTCCTTTTAGATGATGGCAATTCCACCTTTGTGTTTGTTGGATCGTTCCCGGTGTGTCTTGTAACCTTCAGGGTGGCGATTGTGATTTCCAATGGAGAGATGGGGGTTCAGCGGGGTCTCTGAGGAAGATGACACCCAGGGTGAGGGATGAGATCGTGTCCCATATCTGAGTGCCGTGTTTGCCGAGCTATTGTGCATCGAATAGGAAGCGCTGGAGTTTTACAGTGGTGGTTTCGGTTGGCAAGGTGGATCGTCTTATTTGAGGTGTCTCCGGCATTGTTGGTTGCTCCAGTGTTGCAGGAGAAGCGGCAGCAGTGACAGGTGCTGTTGATTGTAGTGATGTTGCAGTTGCTGTGGCATCCAAGGTCCAGGGCTTGGAGCTCTGCGGCAGAGTATCTGTGGGTGGCAGGAGGGCCAGGGTTCCTGGTGCTGGGTGTGGTCCAGACAGATGGGTGAAGACTGGCTTGCCTCTGGCCCTCCGGCTGTACTTGTTAACAGCCAGGTCAAGCTGCAACCTCCATTAAGTAGGTCCTGGGAGGGGAGAGGTGGGAGGTGGTGGGCGGGGCCAGCAGGAGGGAGGGAAAATGGCAAGACTCGAGCAGTCTGCAGGGGAACAAGAAGTGTAGCAAAACAGCAAACAAGAATCTGGTAATCTGGCAAGATGACAACAAGGGGAGCAAGACACTAGGAACTGCTCAATGGTGTCGTGCTGCGACCTCCATGAAGCAGGTCCTGGGAGGTGGGATGCGGTGGGCAGGGCTGGCGGAGGCAGGAAAGAAACAGAAATCGTGCTGGCTGGTGGGGAACAAACAGCAAACAATAATCAAGTAATCAGGCAAGATAACCAAAAAATGGAGGTAAAGCAACAGGGAAGGAAGGGAGAAGGACACAGATGACCTCGCTACATTAAGCAAAATGAAAAAATTATTTGTCTTAAGGGGATGATCTACATTAAACCTTAATATTGTATTTTCTCAAACTGTCTTTCACCTCATCAAGAGTCTTTAGTGGTGGGCTGTGGCCAAGATGGGGGCACGATAGGACGGGTTTTCCGGTCTCTCCACTCTTGCCCAGCTAGGCCTCAGTCTGTAGCTGCTGATTGGGGGGCCATCTGGGACATACTCCCCCATTAAAATATGCCACGAGTTCTGGTGAAGCTGGTGCAGTGGTTCCAGTTGTTCAAGGTGCGTGGATCAGAGAGAGCGAGACCAGTGGGCTGCCAGAGATGGCTGCAAGCATGTGCGCTTTGTACAGAGATCCCTGGGCGGCCTTGAGGAGACTGTGCAGGTTGGACCCGAGGAGAATCGGTGGTCCCGGTGTTAAGCAGATGCAGCGCTCTGGGAGGGGGTGGGTTGATTAACGATTGCAGGACCAGAGCGTAGGAGTGGGGCCAGAGGACCGGCGTGAAGAGGCCGTGCCGGCGTACACCCCGCAGCTGTGCAAAGGTAGCCTGCGGATCCCCAGCCGCGAGGCTGAGAAGCAAGGGAAGGGGCCAGGAGCAGAACTAGCGTGGCCTCGTACCTCCAGCGTGTGTTGGACCGGGCGAGGCCTGAGGCCTGCAGCTGGAGGAGAGAGAGTGCGGCAATCTGGGGCCTACCAACCTTCTAGAAGCAACTGCACATGTTAGAGTCCCCGGCCGACTGTCAAGAGAACCGGAGCTGGCAGTCTAGACAGTGGGGACACTTGCTGGGAGAGCCTGGCCTGGAGGAGATAATGGGACTTCTTGTGGCCCTGATTTGATGCCTTGAATTATCGCTGAAGCCCCCAATGAATGGTAAAGACACAGAAGTGAGGGTTGGTAGTTGGGGGGGAGGGGGGGTTGGGAGGGATGGGGGGGTCTAAGTTGAGCCCGGAGCAGATGGCAAGGTTTTAAGGCTCAAGACTAACCTGCAGGTGCCCCTGTCCCCCTCTGAAGAAGTCACCTCCGACACCCAGCAAAGTTGTGTGGTGAAGGGGCGCAGCGCTTTGGTGGCAGGGAGTGGAGGTGCCCCAAACAGCCGGACAGTGATATCGGGGGGAGGGGCGGAGTCTCAGACCAGCCTAGAAGACAACTAGGGGGCAAACTCCCTGAGCAATCGACTGAAGAAGAGCCGGCCCCTCGCGGCCACCTCCTTCCCCCCCCATCTCCCGATATATAGCCGCCCGCTCTACAGGGATTGCAGGTGCTGGAGGTGAAGAACAGAGATATCAGACAGGATTCACCGGCGGCAGCGAGGCTGGGGTGTTCCCCCACTTGCAAAGTCCCGGGGCAAATAATCAGAGACCGAGCCTAGGGACTGGAGGCTAGCTTGGTGGACTGGAGCCAGTGACAAGCCATAGACTCTGTGGTGAAGAGCCTGCGGCCATAACGCAACTAGGGCCAAGACCCAAGGACTGTACTCAGGCCCCCACACGCCCCGGGCAAAGAAAAGCAACCTGCCGTCCCTCCACTGCTGAAAACCTGTGGAGCGGTGGGAGTAACCTACGGCCCAGAAGAATATGCTGCCCCCTTGACCCTGCCTATAGCTGGCTCTGGTGAGCTGCTGCAAACAGCAGGGTGATATTCTGGACATGGCTTCCTGCAAGGGGAGGAAGAACAGATCAGTAAAAGACATGCTGCTCAAAACGCCTAACTCCCAGGCCGAGGGTCCCACCCCTCAGAAGTCCATGGAAGAGGTAGAGGGAGCGGACGGAGTGGAGGTCCCGGTCAGTCGCTAATTCCTGGAATCACTCTTCACCTCCCTCCGAGAGGATCTTGCATCCATGAAACGCAACTTATCGGCTGAACTCAGGAAGGTCCGCCGAGACCTGGACTCCCTAGGTGAGAGGATTAACACTTTGGAGGACCACGAGTCCAGCAGGGACAAGGAGATGGGTCTCCAACAAGAGGTCATCCGACTGCGCGAACAGATCCTCGACCATCAAGCCCACACAGAAAATCTTGAAAACCAGTCAAAGCGCAATAATATATGCATCCGAGGTATTGCGACCGAGGCGGAGGACATGAACATTGAGACCATGGTGGCAGACCTCGTCCGTGCAAAACTGGGTGAGCCAGCAGACTTCGACATTAAACTTGGTCGCGCACACAGAGTGGGGCCTCGGAGGACTGCTCCGACCGCTGATATTCTGACCTTTGTGCATGACTTTCAGCTTCAAGAGCGCATACTGCCTTCTGCCAGAGACGATCCTGCATTCCAGTATAAAGGCCAGAAACCCATACTATGACAAGACTTAGCTGCATTTACGCTACAAAAACACAGAGCTCTGGCCGATCACCACGCACTTAAGGGCAGCTGGCATCTCATATTCCTGGGGCCACCCATTCAGATTAATTGTTCCCCTCGACGGGGAACTTCTGCAACTGCGCTCAGTGACAGAGACCTGAAAGCTCTTGGGTATTGAGGTGCCTTCAGTGGAGGAACCACAAAAATGCAAGATGAGCAGAAACTGCCGGAGTGGCCGTGGGTGGACTACAATCAAGCCTCCAACTCACACTCTACATCCTAATCTGGACACCATGGCCAAAGAAAGGCAAGCTGTCCTGGGGACCCTAATCAAGGATTCCCGTGGAGCATCGATGCCTTGGCAAGCGGAGGAAGATGGCCGACGATCTGCTGGCCCCTTTCCTGGTTGTTTTCTCTATGAACATATGGGGCTGGGTCTGTGCTGGAAAAGGGAGATACTGGCCACTGGTACCAGTTTACTAACTCTCTAGGAGCATATCGCTCCGGACTCTAGTCATTCATACGATGTTTGTTCACTGGTTCATAGTTTCACTTGTTTTTTTTTGCTCTCCCTCCCGGACTCCACGATGCTTGACTTAAAGTTCTGGTAACTGCTTTCTTCCAGGTATACTTACATGGCTCCCTGGGGATCCCTGCAGGTGGGGGCCTCTTGGTATGCACTCGTCCCTTGTTAAGCTCTCGACCCTGATCTCAACACTTAAGGTAGCGAACACTAAAATCCTCCCATTAAATGTAAAGGAGCTGAATAATCCGATTAAAAGAAGGGCTATTTTATCTTACTTAGTCGTCAGGCGCGCACATATGCCTGTTACAGGAAACTCACCTCCTCGCCAAGGACACACACAGACTCTGTTCGAGGGCTTTCCCGCACCAATACTTCTCCGCACACACAACCAAAACAGTTGAGGTCTCCATTCTCATGTCCGCAACTTTGGAGGAAAGGTGAGCGCAAAACTGGCTGAAATTAAGGTGCCGCTGTTTGCTATCTCAGTAACCATCAACACACGCACTTTTACTCTTAGCTCTGTATATGCACCCAATGAGGGGCAAGAGGCATTCCTCCGAATGAGCGGTGCTGGACTTGACAATTTCTCTGGATAGGCAAATCTTGCTGGGGAAATCATAAACACTGTCTTTGATAATCAATTAGACTGTTTGGCCCAAAGGCAGGGGCAGGCGGGGACCCTTTCGTGGACTGGGAGGGAATGGCTACAAGACCTGGGACTGGTGGACATTTGGCGCTCCCTACACCCACAGATTATAAGTTTTATTCACATGCGCACAAAACCTACTCTAGAATGTACTATTTCATCGGGTCTCAATCCCTGCTCCCATTAACAATCGCCTCTGGTATTGAATAATTTTCTCCTTGATCAACCTGCACTGACACACTGGCGATCCTTCCCACCCCAACCCCCACCCAGGCCACCATACTGTTGGCGGTTGCACAACACTTTTACATCACCGGGCAGTGGTAAAACACTTAGCTAAGACATTAGAGGAATGCCTGGATTTCAATGATACCCCTGACACCTCAATTAGCACCCTATGGGAAACACCTAAACTAGTCGCTAGAGGGGAACTTATTGCCAATTGGTCAGCGGATAATATCAATCAATCCGGGGTTTGTAAAGCGCGCTACTCACCCGTGAGTGTCTCAAGGCGCTGGGGGAGGAAGGGGTACCAGCTCCAGATCAGTCGAAGAGCCAGGTCTTGAGTTCCTTCCTGAACATGTGCAGGGTCGGTGAGAGTCTGATGTTCACTGGGAGCTCGTTCCTGGTAATGGCTGCGATGTAGGAGAATGATGAGCTCCGAAGGGGCAAGAAGGAGGGCCTTACCAAATAAATGCAAGAGTTAGAGCGTATTCATGAGTGGGTGGGAGTGCCCAGGGTATGGCGGCAGTTGGAGGTGGTGCTTTCACAGCTTGCTGGCCTGGATTTCGATTAAGTGAAATACGTCGCCCTCAGGCTGAAGCACTAATTTTACGTGGGGAGGGGGACATATGGGGGTGCCTTTTGCCCAACAGATTGCGCGCCCAACGCCAGGCAACCACCGTCCACATGGTCTTGTACACGACTGGCTCTGAATGCTCGAGTGACATGATTTTTATGTTTAAGTTTACACAGCTCAACATCTCCTAGAACAGGCCTCCCTTAATTATCTACAAGGGGCAAACCACTCTAAACTGACCCCAGAACAGGCAGCCAGCCTTGACATCCCAATCCGTATAGAGGAAGTGATATCAACCATGGCCCACTTTAAACATCTCAAATCTCCCAGCCCAGATGGGTTTTCTGCTATTTTCTGTTCAAGACTTTCTTGCACCATCCTAGCGCCCATCTTAGGCGAGTCCTCTGACACCCCTCTCCCTCCCCCCCCCCCCGCCCCATGGGTCTTTAATCGGTTGTTGTACTCCCGAAACCAGGCAAAGACAGTTGACAATGTTCTTCTTATCGTCTGATAGCTCTCTTAAATATTGACCTAAAGCTTTTTACGCCCAGGCTCGGACCGATGATGCCGGGACTGGTATATCCGGATCAGTCTGGGTCTGTAGCCACTATGCAATGCAGTGATAATAGGCGGAGGCTACTCCATCAGAGGTTGGAGCGAGTGGTGTTGTCGGTCGGTGCTCAAAAAGCATTCGACCGGATGCACTGGTCCTGTATGGAGGCTACTCTTGCGCTGGTCTGGATGGGAGACCGCTTCCCCAAATGGGTTATTTATCAGCTACAGTCACCCCAAGGTACAGGTGAACAGCCATTCTTCAGACCCCTTTTAGATCGCCCGAGGCACGAAACAGGGGGGCACGCTCTCCCAGATATTATTCGCTCTTAACATTGAGCCTATGGCCCAGAGAATGTGGGAGAATCCACTGATCTCCGGGGTTTGGTTTGGGGAGTAACGCCATACCATAAGCCTTTACGCGGATTGCGTTGTCGCAAGCCTGCACGAGACCCAGATCTCCATCCCTGCATTCTTCGCTGAGCTAGAGAGCTTTGCAGAAACTTCAGGTCCACTGATCTCCTGGGATTCAACTGCGTTAAAGTGCGGCCTAAGTTCCTTCCAGTCACCCTTACGCCTATAGTTAACAATTTGGATTTCACTCCAGACCTCGACCTGGTAGCCTTTCAACACTGGGATAAGGATGGGTGTAGATCATAAGGATATCTCTTTGATATGGAAGGCCCACTGTCCTTTGAAGATCTTCGCTCCGACCTTGCGCTGCCAGAGACCGAATTCTATCACTTACAACAAGTACGACACTGGGTCCTGCATCCCTCGGTACAGATAGGGGCCCATAGACCCCTTACGAAAAATGGCTGCACACCTAAACAACTAGCACAGGCCTCACTACCAGTGCATGATTAATATGCTCTGGCTACTAGCGCTATGATTTCTACTGTATTTCGTTTCTTGCCAATGACATCCTTAACATTGTGCTTTTAATAACCGCGCCGTGTTTTAATTTACCTGCACAATACTGTAGCTCGTAGTTTGCTCACTTGTTGCCTCTCCTTGGCCTGTGCCCCGTTCCACCGCGGGTGTTCCCGTTTCGTGGAGGGCGCGTTTGGCAAACAGCTGGTATCGCTCCCATTGGCTGATCTTGGTCAGGTGGGACACCAGACTTGGGGACGGATACATTTAAGGGGATGATTTTCTCCGCGTACAGCGGGCGTGCGCAGAAGTTGCGCCAAAGTTAAGCCCGTCTGCGCCTGTCCGCGCTGAGGACGCGCCGAGGACACGCCAGGGGCCAGGCGGGCTGGCCCACGCTACATACTCCCAGCAAACTGTGTTGTACACCCATTCCACACTTCTCTCACTTAGACTTCTGCTTAGGACTTGTCACTTTACCTCACCCCCTGAAAATCTTATTGAAACTCAATGTTGTAATGGCGTTGCAAGACCTACACGCTCCCGATACCTCTTCAAAAATCAGGCTAAACATAGGAGTACACTGCCCGAATCCAACTTCCTAAATGAGCCTGGCCTGCTCATAACTGCTAGGTCCCTAGTTCGAAATAATGTGGCATTCAGAGACTTTGTCTCCCAAAAAAAGCCTCCCTGGGTCTTTATCACTGAAATTTGGTGCTCTGATTCTTCTGGCCCAGATCTGGTTGAGGCAGTCCCCGAAGGCTACACTTTATCCAGGATGGACAGGATTGGGCGTAGGGGGGGTGGGCTGGGAATCCTTTTTAGAGATACTTTTACATGTCGTACCGAGCCTCTTTCTTTGCCCTCGGATAAATTCGAAGCTTTGCATTTTACCTTAAATTTTCTTCCCTCAGCTTCCTTCTCTGGTATTCTCTGTTCCAGACCTCCCGGTCCAAGAACTACTTTTCCCCAGGATATCCTTAAACTCATAGAGCATTTTGTTGACAAGCCCTACTTTAGTATCTTGGGCGATTTTAACTTTCATCTAGAGTCTACAGATGCCATGGACACGATGACACTAATAGATGGTTTAGCCGCATGTGGGCTTGGCCAATTGGTCGTGGACTCTACGCACTCTGCTGGCCACACGTTGGACTGCATCTTCACTAATGATGCCAGAATCATGGCTGGTGCACCCATCCCTCTTTCCTGCTCCGACCATCTTGCAGTTCCCTTTTACTGTAAAACTAATCCTATCCTACTTAACAAACCTAAGAGCAACGTGTGGGAGACTAGAAGGAATTATAGAGAGGTTAACGATGATACTCTAGCACCCTTTATGGATGCTCTCAGTTATCTCTCCTCATCTGATCCCAACGTGGCTGCTTCTAATCTCTCCAATGTCCTTGCCGGCGCTATAGACACCCTCGCTCCGGCTAAATGGCACTATTCAGCCCGAAAGAGTCCTTCTCAGCCCTGGTTTTCTGACCGCTTAAGATTGCTGCTGCAGAAGTGTTGGAAACAGGAGCGGTCTTGGCATGCCCACCCTGACTCACAGGGAAAAGCCCTTCATAAAGTTCGACTTAGAGACTATAAGAAAGCCATCATTGAAGAAAAAAGGAGACATTTTACCAACCTTACGGCTTCCCTTAAATAATCAAGGGACCTCTTTAATATAATTGACTCGCTCTCGGCACTTAAAACAGCTGACCCTACCATCGAAACACAGGAACTCTGTAATAATATCGCGAGTTTCTTTCATTCTAAGATCGCTGACATCTATACCTCTCTTGAAACCCGCAATCATGAGTTGGATGCCAATGCAGCTTGTGCCCCTTTTCTACCTGCCTCCCCCCCCTACTGGGAATGTTGATGCTTTTTCTAAATTGCAGCTTACCTGCTTCCCTCTCGACTCTAGAAGGGCTTGACCTCCTTCTTGATGCCACCAAGTCTTGTTCGCCCTCTGATCCTTGTCCTCTAAGAACATTTAAGATTTAAGACTTGTAGACGATCGGTCCTCCCTCCTCTTCTGGAGGTTATGAATATGGCCATCAGTGAGGGTATCTTCCCTTCATCCTGGAAGACTGCCGTCGTTAAACCACTGCTCAAAAAGCCCTCTTTGGACCCTGGAGTTCTAAAAAATGATCGCCCTATTTCCCTGCTCCCAGCCCCAGCTAAGATACTTGAGTCCCATATAAATCGAAACCTCTCTACCTTCATTGAGAGATCCGAACTGTTAGACACCTCCCAACATGGGTTTCGGGCAGCTCACAGCACCGAATCTGCCCTAACGGTTGTGATTAACAACATCCGTATGGAGGTTGATAGGGGACATCCTACTCTGCTAGTGTTATTAGATCTGACAGCAGCGTTCTATACCTTGTCCCCGTCAATCCTGATCTCCAAGCTCATGGACATCGGAGTTGAGGGTACTGCCCTTAGTTTACTCTCCTCCTTTTTACATCATAGGGAGCAGAGAGTCAAAATGGGCAATTTTCTCTCCGCCTCTCAAAAAGTGCAATGTGGGGTACCACAGGGCTCCTCGTTGAGCCCATTATTATTCAACATCTGTTACCCCACTTGCCAAGGTGGTGAGATCCTTTGGTCTTGAGGTGTTGTCGTACGCCGGTGACACCCAGATCTTGGTATCTATTACCCAGTCGTCTAGTGACTCTGCTTCCAATTTTAGAGCATTCATGGAGGTAGTCTTCCAGTGGATGGTGCGTAATTTTTTTAAACTGAACGGTGAAAAGACCGAAATTATGGTCTTTGGAGTCAGCCAAGATCTGTGGTCAAAAGACTGGTGGCCCTCTTCGCTGGGGGATTGCCCTCTTCCTACTCTTTCCGCCAGGAACCTTGGTGTCCTAATTGACCCCGTTCTCTCTTTCGATTCTCAGGTAAACAGAACGGTGTCTACCTGTTGTGCCATCATTAGAACACTTAGGAAGATTGCCCCATATCTATCCCAGGCAGCCCGGAAACAATCTGTCGCCTTAGTTTCATCTAGGCTAGATTATTGTAATGCCCTATACAGTGGCATTAACAAAAGCTCCATCCACTGCCTCCAAATGGTGCAGAATGCTGCCGCCAGGATGGTCTTGAACCTTCCCAGGCTCCCTTCTGTAACCATGGCCAGAAGGGATCTTCACTGGCTTCCGATTTTCTCTCGGATTTCTTTTAAACTTCTTTGTCTGGCCCATGGTGCAATTCATGGCTCAGGTTCAGAGGGTATCAGGTCCCTTCTACGCGTTTACATCCCCCAAAGAACCCTTCGTTCAGCATCTAAGAACATGCTTTCGGTTCCCAGATTTGTGAAGGCTAAATGGGGAGGTAGAGCTTTTTCCACCCTGGCTCCAAAACTTTGGAACCCCCTCCCTTTGGAGCTTTCCAGTCAGTCTTCCTTGGTGGTTTTTAGGAAACGCCTGAAGACTTGGCTCTTCTCTCAGGCATATTAGCGGCTTTGCTCCTAGCGGTATTCTGATTTTGCAGTTGGTAGTTTTGGACTCTTGTCTGTCTGTCTTTGCGCCTTGATGCCCCTTGGGGCTAAGTTTTCGCGCTTTATAAAACGCCTTTCATTCATTCATCACTCCGCTCTACCATTTACTGCCCCCTACAGAACCATTGGTCAACTCCGCAGGACCGCAGAGCTGGGGCGTACACTTTTACAGAAGGAATAGAGCAACATCTTTTATCAGCCACGCCACACTGCACAGAATGTCTCTGGCATGGAAACGGCGACCAAGGTTGCCACATATTGGTATCTTATGCCCCCACAGAAGCAACCCCACCTGCAAATCAGACTGCTGGAGGAACTGCGGGTCAGAAGGCACGCTTACACATTTTCTCCATACTGGGAACAGATTTTAAATGATATAAACACTTTCATACATATACTGTGCTTTCCGGTATACCTTGTCCTAGGTGTCCCCAACACGCTCACATTTCCCCTCAGATCGCGCAAAGGCAGACCAATGGGAATACCTCTGGGTGTGGCACTACATATTCTCTCACTGGGACATCCACATACCAGGGTTGGCTATACAGATTGTGGCACATGCTGGGTATTGAACGTATAGCACTCTCACTGTCGGGAGATTGTGCCTCCTTCGCAGATCTATCAATCAATCGGGGGTTATAAAGCACGCTACTCACCTGTGAGGGGGGGCTCCAGGTCATTCGAAGAGCTAGGTCTTGAGGTCCTTCCTGAATGTGTGCAGGGTCGGGGTACGTCTGATGTTCACAGGGAGCTTGTTCCAGGTTTTGGCTGCGATGTAGGAGAAAGCTTGTCCGCTGGTTCTGTTTCTGCGGATGCAGGGCGAGGTCTGCGGAGCGGATGTTCCTCTTGGGTACGTGGAACGATACACACTCATTCAAGTATTTGGGTCCGATGTTGTGGAGGGATTTGTAGGCATGGGTGAGGAGTTTGAAGTTGACCCTCTTCTCGACGGAGAGCCAGTGGAGGCCTCGTAGGTGTTGGGTCATGTGCTCATGGCGCGGTGTCCCGAGGACGAGTCTGGCCGTGGCATTCTGGATGGTCTGAAGTCTGTGGAGGAGAGTTTTGTTGATTCTGGCATAGGGGGGGCGTTGCTGTAGTCCAGTCTGCTGGTAATGAGGTAAAGGCTTGGGGAGGATGCGAAGGCACTTGAAACTAGCAAAGGCGACAGCTTTGATCTGGCGGTCCATGGAGAGGGAGGAGTCGAGGATGATGCCGAGGTCTGTAGTCTCCCGAGGGCAGAGGGCAACCAGGTGTTTTCCCAGGTGGAGGTGCAGGGACCGAGGATAAGGACCTTGGTCTTCTGAGTTTAGTTTCAGGCAGCTCTCTTTCATCCAGGCTGCCACGTTCTTCATACCTTCCTGGAAACAGTCTGGTGCCTTCCACATTCTTCATGAGCGAGAGGATGAGCTGGGTGTAGTCTGCATAGGATACGATGCTGAGGCCATGCTGTCCTACGATGGCTGCGAGGGGGGCCATGTATATGTTGAAGAATGTGGGGCTGAGTGATGATCCCTGGGGACTCCGCAGTTGATTTCCGTGGGTTTGGAGAGGAAGGGAGGGAGTCTGATCCTCTGGGTTCTGCCGTAGAGGAAGGATTGGATCCAGTCAAGGGTGGCTCCTTGTATTCCCGTGTTGTGCAGTCTGGCTGCGAGAATGCGAAGTGAGATGGTGTCAAAAGGCTGCAGAGAGGCCTAGAAGAATGAGGGCCGCCGTGTGTCCATGGTAGAGTAGCATGCGGATTTCATCAGTGGCGGCAAGAAGGGCGGTCTCTGTGCTGTGGTTGCTGCGGAATCCAGACTGGGAGTCGTCCAGGATCGAGTTCTCTTCTATGAAGTCGGTCAGCTGGGCGTTTACGATTCTTTCGGTGACTTTGGCTGCAAAAGGGAGGAGAGAGATGTGCCGGTAGTTTTTCAGATGGAGCCCATTCCTCTCACTACTTTGCACCGAAATGCGGGAATTTACCTGCCCCAAATACTTCTGTGTTTTACATATCACAACGCCCCCACAGGACACCACTTAATCTGCAGGACTAGGCAGTACAGTTTGAATGCCCCTATTCGGTTCTCTTGACTCCGTACCAAATCGGCCTAGGGAGGGGACGGATGCGGGGTTTGGGTTTGGAGGGCCCCTTGGAGCGACCCAGGAGAAATGAGAGGGGGTAGGCCATTGTGTTGGGATTTCTTATAATCTGCCCTGCTGTACATGTGTGATATAATTGGCTGATTATTGGTAGCACTGTTTGATGCATAAACTAAACTTATCAATAAAAAGATTTAAACCTAAGAATCGGATACATATAGCCGCATATTCTTTAACTTGGAATATCCCCAGGCGTGAGACTGGATCCAGAAATGTTTTGCAGCAGCACCTCTGCGCGCCGAGGGATGCCGTCACGCGACCCCGACCTGATGTCGTCCTCGAACAGGACATCAGCGAGGTCATACAAGACCCTCCTGGCGCGCTGACATCAGTTTCCTTCTTTTCCGCGTGCAACGCGGAACCAGAGTGAGCTCCTCTGGCCTGCTTTCAGGCCTCCTTTTCGATGCCTCGTGTCGGGAAAAGTGTGCGATGCCTTCGGGCTTCAAATCTTGTAATTCTTGTTCACGGCAGATGTCCACCCCGGACCCACATCTTATTTGTATGTTGTGCCTGGGCGAGCACCATGACTCCATGGACTGTGAAGCCTGCCAACGTCTGAAACCGAAGTCTCGACGGGAGACTTCTCTCGGCACGGCTGTCTCGGTCGGAGTAGTCTGCAGGTCCCTCTACTGTAAGGTTCCACCGTCGATCGCCCTCTGAGGTCGTTCTCCACTTGGTAAGTCGAGGCACATGTCCCCTAGGTCATCGACCTAACCACCTTCTATTGTCAGGGCTCTGGTTCCCGGAATTTTCCGGACTTGCGCTACTGATGATTGTCCCCCCCTCTATCCGCCCTGATTTGGCGTTGGTGTGGGGGCGACTGGCCCAAATGGAGGCCTATGCTACGGCCTTGCAGGCCTCCCTTGAGTCCTCTCCCGTTCCTGGGGCGTCCTCGGAACCTCCGCCTCTTGTGGGGTCTCCTACTGACTTGCCGGCGGGTTCGCCCCCAGCGCCTATTGAGCCCTTGCCTTCCAGTAATGTCGGACAAGTGGTGTCAGGGCGCGGCCCGGCTGGGTCTTCCTCTACGCTTCATGTGGGGTCGTTAGGGCGCAGCCCTCCTGGGTCCCCCTCTTCGTCCCACGGCGCCTCTGCCGTGCTGCATAGCCCCATGGGGCTCCCTGTGGCACCGCAGGTGGTTGCCTGTGCTCATAGCCCTGTCTTGAGCAGACCCCAGCCTTCTAGGCAGACTGCCGCCTGTCCGGAGCTGGGGTCAGCGCCATCAGTGCCCCGAAAGCTAGCCGCCTCCGCTCCTTTCGCCGGAGCCAGCTTCGGATGAGGCAGTGCCGGTGCCGTAGCGGTGCCGAATGATTGCCTCGCCTGCCCCTTGACGACTTCAGACTGTGCCGAGTTGACGCCGGAGGCCGCCGAGTTAGCGTCTGACTAAGCACAATCAATTCGACGCTGGGTTCTGGATTCTTTATACAGGACTCTGAAGAGGGTTCGGCGCGGATCTCCCGCCCAGCCTCGCCGGAGTTAGAGCTACCAGTGCCCCCCTTGGAATTTGTGTAGACTCCTAAAGCTCCCAGATCCGACAGGCTGTTCGCCTCCCCTGGAGCCTCGTCAGGATCCTCATTCTTCCATGGGGCTCCCTTCCGTGGGGTATTGGGCGCACCCTCAGTGTCCTGGGAGGGTCAGCCTACAACCCTCCCCCACTGATGAGCTGTTTTCCCCTCTGCTTAGGACTACAGAGGCTGGTGCTGCTCTTTTGAGAGTGGTCTCATCAGCCACTCGCATTTTGAATATGCAAACCCCTTCTACCCCCTTGTCGGTGGACCCCTTGCTGGAGGTCCTCAACCTTGGGTTCGGCAATGTGGAGCAGCTTTTGCCTGTTGAGGCATCCCTTTATGATGCCCTCTTGGGAACCTGGGCCAGACCTGCTTCAGGAGATCCGGTGGCACGTTCGGTTCTGTATTGTCACCGGCCAGCTCCACATGACCCGGTCTGTCTTTTTGGGCACCCGGAGGCGCAAGGGTTTGTGCTGCAGACTGCCTTTCCTTCTCTGCCTCCTCTAACGCTTCCTCCCTCTCTAGAGTCCAGGTGGCTTGAATCCTGCCGTAGGAACGTCTTTGCATCCACTAGTGCAGCCCTTTGGTCTTTAAATACCGTGTGTTTTGGCTCTGGCAACTTCTGCCCTGTGGGACTCTGCAGAGTCTTTGCTTACTGTCACCTCCTACGGTGCTCGCGCTGAACTTCTTTATTCCATTTGGAATTGCCGCGACATTGCCGAATTTACAATCCGTTCAGCCATAGATACTGTGGATTCTTTGGGCCCAGCCATGGCGAGTTCTGTTGCCTTATGACGTCACGCTTGGTTGAGAGACTGTCTTCCCATAAAATATCTGGGAATGCCTGGTTGATTTACCCTTTGATGGGGTTTTGCTCTTTGATGCTCACGCCGAGTCGGTGGTGCACCAGCTGCTGGCGGGCTTTCGTCCTCCCTCTTAGGTCCCTTTAGGTCTGTCTTCTGTGGTACTTTTTCATTTTGGCATCCGTTAGATTCGTTTCTGTATTTAACATAGGCAGTGAGCCTTACATGTCCTCTGTGTTTCACATGAGCAGTGAGCTTTACTTTCTCCTTTTATGTGGTCAAGGGTGTTTATCCTTTTATTATCATCTCTTGGATGCATTTTAAATTCAATTGCCTGTTGGCCTTCGGGGTCGTGTTTCACAGGTTGCTGTGTCCTCTGCTGTGGCTTTCAGCCGGTAGTTCAGCTGGGAAAAGTCATGACGGGCTGGAACTCTGTTCATGGGTTTGGTTCGTTCCTGCATTCTTTTTGACCTGGCTTTTGCCCTAAGAGGCGTCCCCATTGTCCGGGGTGTTCATACTCCATGTGGGGTACTTGTACGCTATTATATAGCCTTGCTTCATTCACCTGGGCCAGGTACCCATTGAATGTCCATTGTACGGCGTGCAATGTTTTTCCTGGATGCCATCTGCTTTTGTCTTGGTTATCCTTTTGTTTTAGAGGTTTCATGGTTTCCTCTCCGCAGACTGCTCCTACCGGTCCTTAATGCGCTAGGTATGGTCCAGCTTATTCCTAGGTCTACAAACTGTTCTTGGTTTCCTCTTCCTACGTCGCCACCTCTTGTCATGGTTGCGATGTTTGGACCAATCTCTCCATGTGTGTGGAGCACTTTTTTAGGTGATTGCAAGTTGCCATAGGCTCCTTCTTGCTTCCACTTCCTGGAGTAATTTTCCAATTGTCATATGCTCCCTTTTTGGTTTTCGACGCTGTCCGTGTCTTTTGGAGGGTTGGTCTTGGACTCTGAGACTCTTTCCACCATTCGTTGGCTTGTTGTTTTTGGCCTCTCCCTTTGGATTTGCCTACTCTTGTTCCAGCTTCACCCGTGGGACAGTTCTTCTGATGGCAGTGGTCATTGCTTACTGTCTGCGAGTCTATATTGTGGTTGTTCCTCCCTTTGGCTTCATGCTGCCCAGTCGGGAACTCTTGTGTTCCTGTGTAAGCCACATCAAGGTTTATATTGCTGTTTGCTGGCGGCATATTCTACCTTCTTCAGCGGGTGGAAGGTTGATGCTTTGCCCCTCTTTACCCTTTTTGAGTTGGGTGTGCGCTTGGTGTGCTTTCTTGCCCTGCTGGCTGTCTCCAGTGCATGGCTCAGGTTCTGGCTTGCCTTTGGGCTCTTGCCGCCGGCTCTTACGGCTTCCTTTATGATCTTGTCTGTTAAGCGCTGGTTGCATCTCTTCATGTTCATTGCAAGCTTGGGTTAATGCACTTTTCGTGCACCATTTAGCGGAGAGTAATCCTTCTCTCTCCCTTTCTCTCTCTCTTCTGATAATGATACTGTTCTACCTGTCATTTCTTTACTGGTATTGTTTTTGAGCCATTCTGGAATGTTGTTGGATATCTTCTATCCTGTGACTTGTGCTCTTCGAGCTGCTGGGGTTGCTGTCTGTCTTTCTGCCGCAGTTTTTTCCCACCTTTATCCGTCACCCTGTTCCCGGGTCACATGCCTGGCGCTTTCTGTTGTCCTGTCGCAGACTCTCCTCCCTTTTGGGTATGGATGTGGTATCTATTCTAAGTTAAGGAGTCTGCGGCTAGATGTCTCTATTAGATTTACGAGTTACTTACCTTCTGTAACAATGTATCTGGTAGAGACGTTGTCTAGCCGCAGATTACTTAACACCCACCCATTCTCCCCATTCTGCGAGGACCTTTTCTGGTGGTGTTTTCTACTGGCCTCTTCAGTTGCCATTGGGTTTTATTCTCTGAGGGTTCAGGTTGTTGCACTCCCCTGGGTGCTTTCATAAACAGTTAACCTCTGCTGAGAGACAGCCTTTCTGTTATATGGTACTTTGATTAACGGGAAGGTCTGTTTTCCTCTCCAGTTCCCTTCCCTTTTAGTCTGCTCTACTGCCTCGAGGTTCTAGTCTCCTCGTGGTCATCCTCTTTGAGGGTCGGTTGTGCTCTGTTTCCTACCTCTGTTTTTGGAGGGGAAAGGAAAGTTTCTCTGTCTTTCCTACAATGGACTGTTCTTTGTGTTCCGTCCTTTCTGGACGTTATAGTTCCACATAGCACTATCAGTCAATTTCTGTCTGTTGTAATGTTCTTCCATTGTGGCACTTGGGAAGGGGCCTCCGCTTGGCCTGCGGGGCTCTCACGGCCTCCACTTATATGTGTAGGCGGTGTCTATTCTGTCTTTAGGATGCGGTCTTCCACCATCCTTTTACTTTCACAGTTTAGTTTGTGGCTCGGCGTTGTGCTGCGGAAAAGTTTCTCCGAAGAAAACTGACGTCAGCATGCTGGGAGGCATTTGTATGCCTTGCAGGCGTCACGTACGTGATCGACGTCAGGGCGGGGTCGCGTGGCGCCGTCCCCCGGCGTGCAGAGGTGCTGCTGCAAAAAAATTCAGGATCCAGTCTCATGCCTGGGGATATTCGAAGTTAAGGAGTCTGCGGCTAGACAACGTCTCTACCAGATACATTGTTACTGAAGGGAAGTAACTTGAACGTCTGTAGTGGGTTGTGTGCAGGTAAATGGGGTGGATGTGATTTTGTACACTCAGCACCTTTTTCTTGTTTTTCCTTTTACAGGCTGTGTGCTGTTCGGATAACATACATTGCTGTTCCAGTGGCTACAGTTGTAGAGTTGAGAAAAAAGCCTGCTTCAGTGGGGATCAGTCAGTACCCTGGTTAACTCTGGTCCCCGCTCACGTGAATGATTCACTGCAAGGAGGGGAAGTACCCTGCGATGAGACAACCAGCTGTCCAGATGGCAATACCTGTTGCAGAGTAGCTTCAGGAGATTGGGGTTGTTGCCCTATTTTGAAGGTGTGTTCTCCATTATTCCTTGCATGAGCATCCTTAAGATCACAAGCCTAATTTGTCATTGCTGCTTTCTTCCTAATTATTGCATGTGGGGTAGTTGAAAGCCAGTTGATCAAAGGCACATTCAAGACCTAGAAAATCCGAATTGAAACCATTTCCATTGGACCTGCTCTCTAGTGAGTGCCCTAGTCTGTGGATGCACACTAATATCACAAAGCCAGAGCACTTTTTGTGACTTAAGATAAATCTACTTATTTTGTATCGACAGGGTCGAATGTAGAGTAGATTGAATTCCTCATTTTTACGGAAATGTATGTAGTGCTGTTTTATGCTAGTATGTTACTGGACTACTTAGAGTTGCAGATCTGTTATCGAATGTCCCAACTGCTTGGCCACCTATTATGTACTCCTTGGTTTCTTGGTATATTCCTTCTTGAAGTCCTTGATATGCTTCCTTGTGCCTTTTGTCTGTTGGCGAACATCAAGGTGAGTAATCACACATTTGTTCATTTTCGCTTCTGCCTCTGAACTGTTGGATGAGAACCCTGTTTAAATTAGCTTCATAACCATGTTACCCAAGACCCTCTTATATGCTGTTGAAGTTCCTAGAAGGGCAATCGGTAGTTGCTACAGAAACTCAATGATGCCATCTACTTCCTATTGCTGCTACTGAACCCCAAGACCAGGGAAGAAAGTTTGCAGCTGTGCGCCATCTCCACCCAAATCGCTAATTAACCTTGTACTCTGCTAGTACTCCTGGACTGCAGTTTCACAATTAAATGAGACCCCATCCACAATATTATAGTGATGGGTAATACTTGCACAACAACTATCTGTATGGTTGACACAATTGTACATTCCTATATATAGCTCACCAATAATTATCTTGCATCACCCCAGTTAATGTTACATGACAATAATTTACTGATATCAAAAGCTGCCCAATTGGTGCAATAGATGCTTAGCGTAATTCACAATTTAATGATTCATTAATTACAAATGACCGTAGCAGATGAGAAGCAAGAAGCTCACACATTTTACCTTCTTCCCTTTTTTTCTCTAAAGTCTGCATTGGTCCGCAGATGCCATCCAAATGTAAAACTTCTGGTAAGGACATTTCAAACACATACCTAGTGGTCAAATTTGCACATGCGCTGCCTGGTAATAAAGACTGGCGTCTGTTCCCCAAATATGGGAATAGTGGCAAATGCTAGATTGGGATACAGAGCACTCTGCAATCAATCCAAATCCAACTAAAAATAGGGAAATATTTTAAGTAGTACTAGAAACATTTGAATGTTCTACTTTTGAATTGTTTGCCACAGTGTAAAGAATAAGTCTGAGTGTGTATGTGTGTGTTTAGTTAGTCTTTGGTACAGCTCTCCATTGAAAAGGCATTTCGTGATTTTCTAAAACTTTTAACCTTATGGCCAGATCTGCAACCAATTTGTCGTATGGCTTAGTCAACGAAGGTCCAATTAAGTGTTTTTTGTGCAGGGAACTGAAAATAAACAAGCACTGGCATAGCTAATAGGTCTCGCCTTTGGGACCGTATTAGTGCAGTGGCGGCTTGTGACATTCGAAAGTGGTGAGCCTACAACAATGGGCCTACTGCAATGTTGCGAGCGAGCGCAAACCACTTACGAGGGGTTCGGGGGGTTCTAACCCATGAACATTTTGAAAAATGAGTGGGCAAATGGTGCATTTTCAAGCAAATTTGAGATAGCAGGAAAGTTAATAAAACAATTGTGAATCTGTTCTAACAAAGACAGTGAATGGCTCAGCTCTGGTCGAGCTCTTCCTTTTATTTGTTAACTTGCCCACATATAGTGTCATACATTATTAGTACAATCACTATCTTTTGTCTCTATCTATTATCCTTTCTTGCCATCTGTCCATCCATCTTTCTCTCCATCACCCATCCATCTTTTCATCTCTCCTTTTCTCCCCTCCTTCCTTCCATCTCTCCTTTTCTCCCCTCCTTCCTTCCATCTCTTTTTTTTGCAGAACTCTGCTCTGGGCCCTTGAACCTGCCTAGTTATGCTGTCAACTATGTAAAATTAATATTTTGAACCAGAAATCCGCTAGGACACAACACAGCAACTGCCCAAAATGCCAGACTCTGTGTCAAGTTCAGGTACAATTTAACACCTACACAGCAGTTTTAAAAGCTGTGGTGACCTTTTAAAAGCAGTAAAGTTTTGACATCAGTCATAAGTCTGCACTTCGTAAGTCTGGTCTCGTAGTGCACAGTGGCGAATGCAGGAAGGCAATGGTGTGTGTGTGCACAGACGTGTAGGCCTATGCATTATTACAATGCAGCGTAGAACCCAGCAAGTCTTCATTAACAACCACTTTTCCAGACGCATGAATAATAAAAACAAATATTTCTCAGTCGGTTGTTTCCTTTTCTTTTCATCCCACAGGCACAACTAATTAACCCACTCATTGCCAGGGAACTACAAGTTTTCTGTATGCGATTTCTTTGTGTTTTGTGTGTCTGGCTAGGCTTTCGTCTCAGGGATTCCCTTTATGGCGAAATAAATCCATACAACTCGCCAACTTGCTAATCCCACTACAAGGGAATGGTTATCCATAAGCTTGCTCCCTCCTCCACCCCCGGCAAACACCCTTACACCCAGAGAAGAGAGGTGCATGGGAAAATCACGTTTTAATCACTTAGGTTTAGGGTGACAGTATTTTTCTCTTCAGAGCTGGGTCATTCACGTTTACCAGCGTAACCGCTGCATTCCATCCACTAAAACAGAAGGCCAGCTCACACATGGTTATTGGAATCACAGTTCAGCGCATGGGCGTCCGCAGAAATTTTTCCAGGGGGGGGGGCAAATGTTGAGGTCATCACCATCCTTCGTCATGTGTTCCAGGTGGGGCACAAGAAACACGGGGGCGCAGGAGGAGCCATGGGGGGCAGGAAGCAGGCCACATATTATCTCATACACCATAGGGTTGTTGTGCCACAGCCATCTTTCTTTTGTGGCTCCCCAAAACCATACCTCCCCTGGTCCCTAAAATGACCCACTAGCAGCCCAAAACCCATATCCACCCTGAACCCTAAAATTACCCCACTCCCCTAAAAACTCGCACCCTCCCTGAACCCTAAAATTACGCCCCTGGCACCTCAAAACCCATACCCACCCTGAACCCTAAAATTACCCCCTAGCACCCCGAAACCCATACCCACCCTGAACCCTAAAATTACCCCTGCCCCCCAAAACTCATACCCGCCCTGAACCCTAAAACTATCCACCTGGCACCCATAACCCATACCCACCCTGACCCATTAATTGTCCCCCTGGCACTCCAAAACCCATTCCCATCCTGAACCCTAAAATTTACCCCCTGGCACCCTATAACCCATACCCGCCCTGACCTCTAAAATTGTCTCCCTGGCACCCCAAAACCCATACCCACCCTGAACCCTAAAATGTCCCCCCTTGCACACCGAAAACCATACCCGCCCTGAACCCTAAAATTACCCCCCTGGCACCTTAAAACCCACACCCACCCTGAACCCTAAAGTTGCCCCCCGGCACCCCAAAAGCTGAACACTACATTCTGATTGGGTATCGCGCCGTCTCCCTGCTCAGTGAGGATCTGCTGGTCCGGATCGGCTCGCCCTGGTCCGGTTCTGCTCGCCCTTCTCTGGAGCTGTTCCGCCTGCCCTGTCCCTCTTCCGGACCCACCGAGCCTGCCTCCATGCACACTGCCTGGACCTGCTCTGTCTGGCCTGGTTCTTTCTCCTTTGGATCCGCTGTCTTCACTGGCGGAGTTAGGACACAGGTCTCACTTCTCTGAAGCTGCTCGCCCTCACCCAGACCCCCCCACTCCCTCTCCACTTGCTCTCTCATCTTCCTTCCTCCCTACTTCTCGGTCTCTCTTTCCCCACTGCTTCACTCTCTCTTTCGCTCGCCCCTCTTCGTTCACTCTCACCCCCCCCCCCCCACCGTATCCGTCTCCCCGACTCCAAGTCTTCCTCTGTCCCCCCTCTCTCTTCCTCCTCCTCATGTCGGTGGTAGGGAGCCCGGGGCCCTCTCTGAAAATGCGAGCTGGAGGTGACGTTAAGTGTGAAAGCACCAAGGTGTGAACCGGGAGAAGAGGCGGGGAAGGGGTGGGCGGCAGGTTGAGATTGTCAAAGGGGGCACTGGCTCTCAGAGAGGTGAGTAGGGGCGGGGAGCAGCCTGAGGACAAAAACAACACCAGAGCAAGAGGCAGACACTCTGCGGAGAGCCTGGTGTGCACTGAAGAAACTTACACTTCTTAGCACTACAAAGCAGCCAAAGGGCGCCTTTCACTAGAGCCAAGAACCTGACCCATCGCGAATAAACAGCAGCCGCTGGAGAAACCAGCGGTGTCATGAAAACAACAAAGGACAGAGTGATAGACGACTGCCGCCGAAACCTGGAAGTACAACTTACACCTTTAACAAAAGGCAATTCCTGATGCAAGCACCACATGCCAGAACACTATAAATATATAAATCTCCCATCAATGCACACCTGAGAATGAATAAAATGATAAGCAGCAAATTAGGGCAGTGACTGACAGACACTATGCTGGTCCTCTCGTACTGTGCCCTATTGATACTTACTATGTCACCAGTCACTCCAGCGCAGAAGAATTCCTTATTGATTGCTACTCTGACCGCCCCCATGTAACTCACTGTCTTGTGTAGACTAATATGTTTTAGCCGACAAAATGAAAAATATTTTTTAAAAATCTGTGTTTTACGTTATGCAGCTTTTGTCCTTGTAAGTTTCTCCCAGAGAAAAAGGGTGGATTCCTTCCACAAGGATGATATGGGCTGTGTGCACCCACATCCTCTATCTGCAAAGCAAGCCCCTCCTCGACCCGACAACCACCAGTGCTCCAGGATGCAACAGCCTTTTTACATGTTGTGATCAGCTGGTTCCTCGGTCTCCAGCTACACTGGAAAATGTTTTTTGTGCGCGACACTGAACCTGGAACATCTGATTCGTTCCCTCACAGACCTGAGGTACTTGAAGCACCTGCTGCGCTTCTAGGTTAACTTAATGTTGGATTCGACAAACAGAAGGCAGCAGAGGGGCCAGTGGAAGCAAGGAAGCCCCTGAGGAGCGCATATTTCCCAACCAGGGCATTTCAAGTAGTGAAGGAACAGGCTTATTATTAAGCGCTACAAACCGACTAGCTTGACAGAGGCTTTCAACAGAGATCAAGGCACACCATTTCCTATTCTCATGGCCCCAACGCAGTTTTAATAAGTAGTCCATTGTGCTGCTCTTTACTTCGGGTACTGGACCAGTACCTGTGCTATCCTGGAAATCTTCCTGTCCTGAGGTTTGGGGTGTTAGTTACAACTTGTGGTGCCCCCTGCCTAGAAGGTCTATGTATGCGAAGGATCTCGGAATAGGGGTCCTCAATTATGCAACTCTCACAACCACTAAATTTAGACCCTACATTCTTCTAAGCACCTACTGGCTATTTAGTTGGCTGCCTGCGTCAAATGTATACAAAAATAAAAGCATGCGTTGTGGCCATTTACAATGCTTTACTGTGATTAAAAACAACTGTGAACAGATGGACAGAAAAAGATTCAGCCCAAAGTTGAAAAAAGATGGAAGGATGGCCTTTTTTGTCGCGTTACAAAGTACCTAATTATGGATTCTCGACCTTTTGTACTGTATTTTTGGTAATTAGGGATGGGGATGATACATGAAAATGAAACGGATGTTTCTACAACCATTTTTACTCTATACCTCACAAATTACATTTACCCCTTGTACTGGTGTTACTTAACTTGGTTACCTTGCAATCTTGGAGCTCGTATGGCAATTCTTAAATCCGGTCCGAGTGGAAGTTCGAACTGCTTGGTCATCGCTGCCCCACTAACCCCTTGTTTCTGAAGTCACCAGATAGTAACTTAGTGCATGTGAGGAATGCAGACTCTTTTTGGCAGGATGCTACGGAAATATCTTCCCCAGTCTACTCAGGAGTACCTGCTACGCTGAGTTTGTGTTGTTTTCATACTCATTTCTGTGTCATTGCATGACTCCCCTAGTTTTACTGTTTTCTCTCTCTGACCGTCTCATTTTGACGACAGCGTGGGCTCAGACTCTAGTGCACAGGTTGGGAGACCCTTAAGTGTGTATGAGAAACTGCCCTAGTTTTGGGGCCCGCCAGTGGTGAGAGGTAGGTGCGAAAAGTGGCTCTGCCGTCGGCAGCCAGGTGCTTTCCTCACTTTGTCTGTCTACGGTCCTCACAGAGGTCTGAACTCCTTGAGGCCACATTCATCACACAAGCGCAGCCACATGATCTTAATCTAGAGCACATGGGTAAGACAGGCCCAGCCTTACTCCACTAATCACACTCTACGCTGTGAGTAGAATATGAGGCACTCAGCAGGGATACCCTAACAGCAAGGCCACTGTAATTATGAGGCAGGGAGGGTCACATAAAGCGGCATGGTTGAGTGAATCATGCATCAAGAAAAAGCTAATTATGTGGAACCTTTTGTGACAGTATAACTTCATTTTGTCATCTTTAAACTTGTTAACACTGTTTGGGCATTAGTTGCACCTCATTAGTACTAGTTAAACACCCAAATATAGCATCAAGCTACAGAAAGTTGTTCAGTCAACCTTTGCAAAGGACTTTCAACTGCCCGGCTCCATGTGTCTAACTTTTGAACCGTTTGAGCTAGAAACTATTTTTTTCTTAAACTCTGCAGATTATGCGGCATATGTTGGATTATGCAACAAATGCAGCAAATATACAATTATGCAAAAATCGCCACACAATTGCATAATTCCAGTGGCCCTGCCTATCAGTCACATGGATGTAAACCTTCTGCTGTTTGGCTATCTATACCATTGGGCGGAAGAAAATGTTAAGGGACCCAAAAATTATTTTTAAAGATACATCCCTGATTTGCATGAGAAATCTGTAATGTTGCGGCAATGCGGGCAAGTGCCCAGAACGAGTTGCTCTAACCCTCAATGAGTAAGACTCGGAAGGGCTGTATGATCATTTCTACTCATGGATAGATCTTACATATGCCTGCTCGTTGCGCCTCCTCCCTGCTCTGGACTACAGTGGTGACTACACATGTACTCAGCCCCTCTCCTCTTAGCATCCACGCTTCCTAGCCCATCTGGATATCCCCCTCTGTACTGACTTATGTCTAACACTTCATTTCCATTCGTTTTCTGTTTGTGCTATCTTTCTTGATAAATGCAACTTATTAAATCAAAAATCATCCATTTTATGTCCGAGCGGTGTCTACATTAAAATACACTCTTTTATTCAAATGTGACTATTCTTTCTGCTTAGTAAATTACTTAACAGCAACTGTTCTAGGCAGTCCATCACTATAATCCAATAATTATTTGAAAAGACTTTGCCTCAATCTTGTTATTGTGTCAGAGCGTGCTATAAAGTCCGAGGTCTCCTGGCGCTTCTGACTAAATGACGTACAATGAGATGCACAGGAGTTCACCTAGAAGAGAGTGCCAAAGGACAGGTGCAGTAAAATGAAGCCCGCGTCTTGTACTACTGAGCCCTGGGATGCAGAGGAACTTCAGACTAGAACAGAGAGTGCGAGTTGGAGAGGAACAGTGGCTGGAGCACCATGTGAAATGCATAGTGGCATGGGCGTCCGCAGAGGGCAGTCCAGGCTTTAGCGCTGGTGGCACCCAGTGCCCCAATGACCACCTCCACCACGGATTCTCTCACTAGCACCCTTTAACAGTGACCAAGTCTCCATAACCACTCTCTCTCAGATGAATGGAATTCGTTAAATAGTGCTACTCATATCATTAAAGTATGTCAGAGCACTTTGCATCACACACACATTACACAGACCATCATTCATACTTGTGTAAATCAGTGTATAGGAAATGCTACATAAGCCAAAGGACAAAGGTCCACATGCATCTTCAATGCCATTTGCGATTTCTTATTCGCGAAAAATAAGAAATCGCTAATAAGGAATCGCAAATGGCTATGCATGAAGAAATCGCTAAATAAATTGCGATTTCTTAAAATTCCTTAATTGCGGCTCGCAAATTGCGAATCGCAATTAAGAAATCCCTCCCCATTCATTCCTATGGGCCTAGAGGCCCATAGGAATGAATGGGAAGACATTCTCAATTTGGGATTCTCAATGAGAGAATCGCAAATTGAGAATGCAATTTCAAGGGTGCCAGGGTGTCAACAGGAGACCCTGCTACACCCTCTGAAATTGATCCATGCACATATGTTGCGCACACACATGCCCTAAGGGCATGTGTGTGCGTAACATGAAACTTTGAAAAATGCACAAATGTACATTTTTCAAAGTTTTTGCAAATTACCATGAAGTTCAACTTCATGGTAATTTGCTCCCCCAAATTGTGAATTAGCTATTTTTAAAACTTTCATGCATTGCATTTAAGGAATCGCAAGATCGCAAAAAAATAGCGATTTTTTTAAATTATGCGTTGATGCATCCCAAAAAGTGATTTTGGAATCGCAAACGGCTGATTTTTGCGATTCACACCGTTTGCGTTCCCAAAATCACTTGATGCATGTGCCCTTAAAAGTGTAGGCGTCACATGTCATCCATAGTGGTAGGCAGTATAGTTTAGGAGTGCTTGGTGTGGAGAAGCACAAACTCAGAGTCGAAAAATAAACAGCATAGTTGGGAGTTTTCTTTAAAAATAAGAATCCATTTCTACCCAAATTAACCCTTGTTGCAACATTAATCTATGTTCTATACTTAGCAGAGTGTATGCAAGTCTATGATAAAAGTTAATACCTCACTATTCTATATTAGGGGCCTCATTTATGAAGGCCTTGCGCCACTGGTACACTTTTCCCCATTTTAAAAGTGACGCACCGGCGGCGCAAGACCTTCATAAATAAGGCCCTAGGATTTTAAGTTATAAATTGCAAATAACAAAAGGATGGCTCTTTTAAAAGCAGTAACCTGCTGATCTATTTACATTAAATGCACTTTGTAATCTACTTGGTACACGTTCTTTGCAGTAGGCATATTAACCCTCAGTACTACATTCACATAATTCAAAAACCTCAACTACACAAAACTCTGATCTCTGGCCAGGAAGAACATTAATCACAGGAGTTATCTTACATGTATTTGAGGCCCCGTAATTGCAGGAGGAAAGGAACGCGCAGCAGGTGCTTTTAAAATCATAATTCAGTTGTAAACACGGCGCCCCCAGGAAGGCAGCACCCGGTGTGATGGCACCGGACAGAGCAGGCTCTGGCAGGGGGGCAAGGAGGGGCGCTCCAGGGGGGGGCAAGTGCCCCTCCTTGCCCCCCCCTGCGGACGCCCATGGTTCAGCGCACGCCCACTTCCCCAGACTGTCCTTATGTACAAGTTGGCTTCCCTATTTATTCAATTTTTTGACCCATCAAACATTTTTCTTAACAAATCAACGCACCCCGAAGTCTCATAACGACTTTGTTTATTGCTTTTTAGTGGCTTGTTTTCAATGGACAACACCTTTTTTTCGTTTAATGCATTTAATATTCAGATTTAATTTCTATTCCAGACACCTGATTTCTGCCTATCTGAATCCACCAGTGTCCCACAGGCTTACGGCATATTTTAGACCACAGTACCAGGTCACGTTTTTTAGGTTGCGGCTAGAAGTGCGCGAAGCGCATTCTCGCCAGAGAACTATAGTCGTCGGCTCAGCCGGCAACGAGTGGAGACGAGCTGGCCACGCGCGCAGCATCGTCAATGGGAGAGAGAGACATGAGCTGGCCACGTGCTCATGGGATTTGGTCGGGCGCGTGAGTCAGTCTCGGAGCTGCCGATGTGCACGCTCACGGCGTCGCCGCCGCGCGCCACAGCCCCATGATGAAGGTGACGTCCGTGAACGCTCCAGTGACTGCTGCATGCGTGCCCGGCCGGCGGCCGCTGCTCCTGGACTGTGTAACGCCGGGCTGTGCAGCTGCATGCTACAGCAGAGACTGGGCTTTCAAGAAAACCGTGCCAGCAAAAAGCACCCGCTACTGCGCACAAACTATCCCGAACCGCCCGGCCTCCTGTGAACCATGTTTGGAGAGCAGTTATTTCAAAGCCTTCGCAGAAGTTAAAGTGCGGCTTGGGTTGTGCTGCGAGACGAGGAGCGGCGCAAAGAGCCGAGAACGGCTCAGGCTGGTCAGAGCTGCTTCTAAAGCGCCACGAAGCCTGCGGTGCCGGGGAGCAGTCACTGCATGCGTGTTCTGTGCCTTGAACAGGACTTCCCAGGCTGACGGGGACTTTCAAAGAGTGAGCAGGTTCGCTGTCACCAGGAGCTGCAGTTCACGCGCCTCTTCTTGGCAGACACCCAAGCCCGGGGGTCAGGGTGGAGGCTGGAAATGGTTACATCTGCACTCATCGCCGAATTTGATGACGCCTTTTAGTGGAGTCGAAATACTGCGAATGAAGTGTTCGCAGAGGCAGCTAAAGCCACAACAAAGCTGAGCAAACTAGGTTTTAAAAAAAAAAAAACAGATGGGTATGGCCAGCCATAGTGATTCGTAGCCCATACTGCGGTGTGAGCAAGTATCTTGTCTGTAACCCAGTAAGGCAGTCAGACTCTCTCCAAAAGTGACCCCGTCGGTAAAGATCAAAATCTGCAAGCCTGCGCTCCACAGCAGCCCGTGTAAGGTGCAACAGGTGCACCAGCTGCAGGTACAAGGTTGGTACTGTGGCTGGAGCGTGGCAGCGGCGCTGTGGGCATCACCCCGCGGAGGTGTACGCGAAAGTTCCCGTCATGCTCTTGGATCATGTCCCTGCGTGGCCCTGACCTTCTTCCCATATCCTGTACTCCGGGGCCTTAATTTAGCTCCATCCTTTCACTCCTGTCCACCCTCGGATCTTTGTAATATGTTAATGTGGCCTGACCACCTCACATCTTCCCTTCCTACAACACTCTTCCCCCCCGACCTCCTTCACGTCCGTCAATTCCTGTCGCCCCTCCAATGCACCTTTCCCCTCACTCCCATGTCCCCTTCCCAGCAGTGGATCAATGGTAAATTCCTACACGGCGGCGCAACAAAAGGAGCATAGGGACCCAAAATGACATGTCCTGCCCTAAATGGTAGGTGCTGCAGCTGAGCCTTTACACGCAGGAGTTGGGAGTCAACTGATGCTTGTTGGTATTTGTCGGAGTGCTGGGGGCTCTTTCTCAACTATCACAAAAGGAAAGCCTTGAAATGGTGGACTGACTTACACAGGCTTCAAGATTGAGGTTGTATTGCATTTTCCATTATGAATTGAAAATCCAGTTTTGGCCTAGGGGGTTCTTAAATCTTTGCTTTCATTCCGCGTATGCATTTTTTTGTGTGTATGCAGGTTTTTTGTGTGTTAGGGATCCTGATTTAACACATTAATTTGGAACATTCCCATACACCCTTTCCAACACAGTTCTCTCTATTTTCTACATTACATGTACCAACCATCTGAATCCTGGCACGTACTTCAGAAACAGTGAGGTATGCTCACAAGTTCAACAGTCCATTATCTGGAATTCGTCATGTACCGAGTTGCAAAATCATTGTGTTACAATTAAAGGTGTTTTTTCAAATGAGAGTGGTTCAAGTAACGAATAAGGTATGAATTCTGTGTGGTTAACTACCTAGTCTGAGTAGAACTGTTGTATTATGAAAGTACATTCAAGCGTCGTCTGCCGCCCCCCTCCCCCTTCAGTCAGGACAGCGTGTACAAAACTGCTGTACTTGAAGTTACCATGGACGCAAGCTACGTTACTCTTCCCGTTTCAAAATAGATAATTACCAGTTATGGTGCTTTTTTGGTAAAGAAACTACATCGCGTACGGAATACGAGAAAGGAATACAGTCCTAGCTGTATCATTCAGAATCACCACGAAATGTTATTGAGTTAAGCCTGTATTTTTCGTTTTATAACTTAACCTGTATTTGTAAAGCACAGTATCACCCAAGGGTATCAAGGCGCTGAATAACAGATGTTTATTGTTACCCAACTCAGTGGTACTCATTTTGTCGACCTCAGAAGGATGAAAGGCTAAGTGGACCCGCTGGGATTTGAACCTGTTACCTATAGTGGAGGCGTTAGTCCACTAAGCCACCAAACTCTGTTTTATCAGTTTGTACGCAGTGCTCTCTTTCAGATAATGTTTTGTAAGTGCCTTAATTGAATTTGGTACGTTTCGGAATGTCTGGTTATAGTTTGCTCCCATTCTAAGCTTAAATCCTTTTGAGTTTTTTTCTCCGTTAATTTGTGCGGGAACCGTTATTTTTTTCTATATCAGGCCTTTTGACTTTGCCAGTTTGCTTGAAAGCGAGCCAGTCATGTTTGACATCAAGTCTTCAAGGTCGCCGTTGTTTGAGTTTTCATTCTTGGCTTTGGAATCAAATTGAAATTATCAAAAATTAGGCTAACGTCTTTCTTGGTGGCCGGCTTAACTTCCGTGTTGCCCGTACCACCTCTTTGCACCAGATGTTTGTCTATTTCTTCCAGGTGCAGTCTACCTCCGCCCCTTCCATAAAAAACTTACATTTCATATTGTGGGTTCTCATAAATTCTGTGGGCTAGAAGGAAACAGCGGTTGCTAATTGCGTACGGTTGCATAGTCCAGATTTCACGATGGACTTTATATTTGCTTCTGTTCAACAGCCGTCAGAAACCATCGTGTGACATCTAGGTGGTTGTCGTCGGAGTAGCTTTACTCATGAACAGTTAACACCAGGGGTGTGGGATTTTATGAAATACCATTTGTGCAAGAGACGGAATGTTCAGAAATCTGCTTTTCTGTAAACAAAAAAAGTCCACTTATCCCTTTTATGGCTTCCATATGTCTCAACTACATAACTGATATGTAGTTGAGACATATGGCAGTGTTCTCATCTATGAGCCCCGATAGCCCTTCTGATTATACGTGAGGTTACTTTTTTATACATTTTATGAATGGATAGCAATACACTTATTTTGACACCTTTCAGACATTTACATATAAGGGCTGGAAGCAGGGTTGGAACGTCCCGTGGGTCTGTGCACATCCACAAAATAGCATGTTCAATAGTATTCACCATTTTCTCTCCAGTCTGTTTAAGCCCTGAAAGGGGGTTGGAAATTACTCCTGACAAAGGCTACAGGTATCAACGCTTTTCCATGGTGGGGGAGGGTGATCGGGGGGAACTCTTAGCAGATTTTTTATAAGCAGCTATACGCCTATACCGATGTCCTCATGCAAAATAGGAATACAACGAAAGTTTGCCAGGACTAGTTTCTTGACTCAGTTCTCTAAATTGTTGTAAATTCCCTGCAGCTGTGAACTTGCTCCAATGCAAAGACATATGCCTACAGGTGCACTTTTGTGACTTCTTTAAACACTGGAACCCTAATTCATTTTTTTGCTACTGTAATTCTCAAACACGATTCTCCCATGTTAACCTGCATCAAACAATGTTCAACTGCCCTAGAAAAACAGCTCACATGTCGAGCAAGTCCCACTTTCTAACGAAATGCCATTTATTTATGTTTTAAAAACAAAAACAAATAATGTCATGAGCAATGCCAATACTTTACAACTCACTCCTTCACTCTTTAATACTCACTCTTTCACTTTTTACTACTCTCTCTAATACTCTCTTCACTAATCACTCTCTCCTACTCACTATCAACTACTCACTCTACTACTTACTCTGTGTGTTGGTGCAAATGCAATAGGTCTCGCATTTGCGAGTGATTAAGCTATTGGCATTGTAAATGACTTCCATTTATTTATGATTTAAAAACAACAAAAAAATGAGCAATGCCAATAGCTCTACCTTTAATAATATAAATGACAATGCCATTTTTTTATTATTTAAAAACTAAAATGTCATGAGCAATGCCAATAGCTCTGCCTTTAATAATGCCGAGACCATTGCATTGTAAATGCTTATGTGTTGCAGGTGGCCATAAAACGCATTCCTGCCGTGTTAAGCCGCCTCCGTCCCCACAGCTAGAAGGCTCCGTCCGTACATTTCTGTTAGCAGGGACCTGTAAGTGCGCTAACAGATTTGGATATCACTATGGTGTATGCTGCGCCCTGTCAGGTGCATAAAATCAAACAGTTCACTCTAACAGTCCCTTGGCATCTCACAGTAGCCAAGCATTTGTTTTATCTGCAGCTTCTAGTGGTAATTCCGTTCCCCTTCGTACCTCTCTGCGGTCCCCTCCCTTCCTGTGATCACGACATCGCTTTGAAGCTTCCGCCTGGGAGTTTAGGCGCTGTAAAGAATGTAGTTTGAAAGAATACACTTCAGAATCCTGTGCGATCACGGCTAAAAACAGTGAGACCAATTGGCAGGTGTTCAGTTCGCTACTTACCTGAAAAATATTTCACGTGTACCCCTGATAAGTCCCTTCTTCTGGATCTATGGTTTGTTATGTCATTCAGGGAGGCTCGGAGTGTCGTCATTAGAGAGGAAGGGCAAGGCATTCACGCATTTGCCAATTCCAAATGCCAAGTTGTATGCGCGGCAGGCCCCACAATCAGGCTTTGAGGCTGAGGGCGACCACGAGGTCATGGGTACGGAGTCCAGACTCCCGCCGTCCTGCATTTTCCTCCAACACCAGGTCTCGTCGTCATCACAGGCAGCCTCCCTCCCCTCTACCAATCACAACGCTGGTGAGGCGCAGCATAGCGCGCCACCAGGGCCATTTTCTCTACATACATAGAGAAAACAAGCATTTACAATGCAACGGTCTCGCCTTTGCAAAAGTTAGAGCTATTGGCATTGTAAATGACATTTTTTTTATTTATGTTGGTTTTGAAATCAGATAAATAAATGGCATTGTCATTTACAATGCCAATAGCTTAATCTCTCGCAAATGCGACACCTATTGCATTTGCGCACAGACACACAGAGAGCCACACAGACACACAGAGAGCCACACAGAGAGCCACACAGACACACAGAGAGCCACACAGACACACAGAGAGCCACACAGATACACAGAGCCACACAGCCACACAGCGAGCCACACAGCGAGCCACACAGCGAGCCACACAGCGAGCCACACAGCGAGCCACACAGCGAGCCACACAGCGAGCCACACAGCGAGCCACACAGAGAGCCACACAGAGAGCCTGTAATGTGGAGTGATGCGTTCTGATGTGTCAAGCTGCTAGGAGGGAGTGGAACCACCCAGGGACTGATCCGATGAAGGCTGCAAAGAAACTGACAGAATAAAAGCAGGGAGGAGTTGACGTCGGCGCAGTGAATGCAGCACAGCTGTGACAATTAGGAGGCCATGACAGGAGAAAATATCACTGCTAGACAGCCTTTTATACTGACAAATACAAAGTGAGGCAGTGAGAGCTGGGAATATGAGGATGAAGGAAGAGCGGTGGGGAGGGCCCTCTGTTTGACCTCATGGTCACAGGTTTCAAATCCCTGTGGGTCCACTCAGCCTTTCATCCTTGTGAGGTCGACAAAATGAGTACCGCTGGGTAACAATAAGCATCTGTTATTCAGTGCCAAGATATCCTTGGGTGAAGGTGCGCTTTACAAATACGTTATGTTAGTGTCTTTACTTTGTCCCTCTTTCTGACCTATTCCCTGTTCGCTCACCTCATGCCCGTCCCTCCCTTGATCAGTTCTCTGTGGGTCTTCTTGCCCGGCTATGCCATATTTCCTTACTTTTCTGCCTCTTACTTTCCCTCTCTCTGACGCACTCTTGTTAGCGATTTGAAGTAATTGAAAGGTGACATCGAGAGCTGGCACTTTACAACGCTTCTAAATATTATCTCTGTGCAAACCCATCCCTTCCCCTTCTGCTCCTTACTTTCCGCTCTCACTGACCGACTCCTTCCCCCACCCCCTCACTCTCTGGGTCTGGCAGCGAGTGTATTCCTCGAGTCCTGGAGCTTTTCCATTTTCCATCGGAAACCCTTGTGACCGCTTCTTTGTCCTGACGTAGGCACTGCCATGCCAATGCGATAACTCTCTCTGCCTGCAAGACGAATTGCGCAACATGTCAGATGCAACTGTTTCACGATATTGCCCTTCTACCCCGTGACTTGCTCAGCAGGAAGCGCGCAGGGAGAGACCAGACAGGGACAGTCACAGCGACACTGAGTCATCCTAACGTGAAAGGTGTTGCGACTCTACCGTAGAAAGGATGCCCTAACCCGTTGGGGGGGGGGGGGGGGGGGGGGAGATAATGAAAACATGGAATTGTGAGAAGAAATAATAAATGAAAGGTAGTAGAGCGGAGAGACAGGGATGGAGGGGCAGAAAGTAGACTGGGGAAGAGTGGTATGAGGAGAAAAGAGTGAGACATATGGAGAGGAGCAGGAGTCAAAAAGGGACCAGGTGGGTGGCGAAAAATGAGTGAATAAGTATTAAGAGGTTAGAGAAGGGGAAGGTGAAAGACTAGGTGCAAGAGTAGGAAGAACAGAGAAAAAAATACTGCCTTGGGGGCAAAAATGGGCATGCAAAGAATGCAAGTGGAGGAAAGAGAAAGTGAGTAGCGAGAGAAAGGAATGGGGCTAATAGGTGGGAGGAAAGAGGAAAGAGTGATCGATTCAAAATGGGAAATGGATCCCCCAAAAAAACAAGCGCTCGCCATTTGTGTCTAAGCCCCGTCCTTTTCACACGGGGGGCGTGCTTCCTAGGATGTAAACAGTCAAAAACACGCCCCCCCCAGTCTGAAAAGGATGGGGCTTAGAGACAAATGGTTCTTCTTTCGATCTAAGCCCCGTCCTTTTCGGATTGGGGGGCCGTGTTTTTGACTGAGAACGTCACTAGTAGAACAAAACTAAAAAACATGCCCCCCAATCCGAAAGGGACGGGGCTTAGATGGAGAGAATGACGACACTGAGACCTTTTCTCCAATGGCTGGCCGCCGTTTAGGAGGCCAGCCAATGGAGAAGAGGGGTGGGGTTAACCCTCGCTACTCAGTCATTAAATCTCGCGAGCGAGACTGCGTATGTGCGCAGCCTATGCCACGCGAGACCTAAAAAAAGGGAGAGTGGGCGGTCCTGCTCGAGTGCAGGGGGAGTGGCTTGCCCACTGTTGTGGTTGACTGCTTGGTCTGGCCCAGGGCAAGCCACTCCCTCCTCCCCACCCTGCCCTCAGCAGGGCCACCCACCTGCCTGCCCCCAACCAGGCACTTCTGCTCTCTCGCAGTGAGAAGCAGAAACATAAAATGGTAGTTTTTACCATTTATGTTTCTGCTTTCTCGCACTGCGAGAAAGCATTGGGGCGATGCCCCCACACCCCAATGGGGGAGCCGGCACTGTAGAGGTTTTGGCTTTGCCTTTGTTTTTAAGCTATGTTGTAGAGCAGTGTGGCCGCTGTGTAGCCTGTTAAAAAATTATAATAAAGAAGACTGTCCACATTATTTTGTAGACACCTGAATGCATTACCATGTGGAATAGCAGGAACCTTATTGAGCTTTACTAGGCAAAGTTGTAGCTCTCTTGCACCTTTTAGCAGCTTCTGTTACACACGCTGCTGCTGCCTTGGTGCTGAAAGTTAAAAACCAGAAAGGCACTCTCCCTTTAAACTAATTACCTTTGAATTAGCTGGGGGTGGAGCAGAGCTCCGTGGCCCCGAGGCAAAGAAATGTCTGTGAATGAGAAAGGGCTGGGTTAGCAACGAACAGCTGACTACTGGGGGGAAAAGATGAAGCACACATGGCATCAGGCAGTGGGAGGCCTCCTTAGTTAATTAGTGGTTGTTGAAGTTGCGGGCAGGTAAAACGATGGAAGTAGGGGGGTGAGCTTGAAACAAAGGGCAAAAAGGTTTAGGGCGGGGCTTTACAAGTGCTGGCATGCCCGAGTAGTGAGGTATGCATCTGAGCACAATTGGGTCAAAGGAACCAGGGGCAGGTCTGCAGGTTTATGGGGGCAGGCTAAAGGTGAATCTAAGAACAGCAACACTCTTATAGGCCGTGGATCAAAGGATGTATGACTGCGGTGTTACTGTGGGGAAGCAAACACTGAAGAGGGACATGGCGAAGCAACCCCCAGGCTTCAATATGGCTGCAAGGGATAATTGTGTGACTTGGACGTACACTGCGTGGATGGTCATTGTAGCCTAAAATGTGGCTGCCGGTCCAACTTTTTCTTTTGCATAATTAAGTCAAGGAAAATATCGCCGAGATTGTGGGAGATGTAACCCAATCTGTCTACCCGGCTGCTAACTGGGTAGGAGGCCCAGGGGTGTGAGGGTGGAGAGGCTTCGGAGCACAATGTGGGAGCTGGGGAGCATTGGGAAGGAGACATGCATGGGCGACCTGAGCTTTCCTGTGGTTAGATGGTGTAAAAATATAGAAAGCATTGGATACAATTGCAAGGTGGACTGCAGACATGCTGCGGAGCGGGTTCACCCCTGCTGTTAGGCAACTCAGTACTGCTAAGAATAGCAGTGTGCATAATACATGCGTTTTCGAGCCCCTCCCCTCACTTTACGCTAGAATTCACAGTGATTTACGCAGATCCAAATTGAGGAAAAGCACTGTGCCTCGATCCCTCCTCAGCCATATCAGAGAGAGAGCGCGAACTGTTGTAATAAAAATGTGCGCCATAATTTAATATGTACCAAAAAACACAAGCAGCCCTGGATTATGAGAGCAGGTATAAACTTCTATGGCTGGCTGCGAACAGCAGTGGGGACGGGGGTATTTAATGAATTCTAACCACCGATCTGCAGGCAGCCTGCAATGGGCGAATGAAAAACAATGTTATTGGCAAGCTCAGCAGGGCCAAGGAGCTTCCACCATTCGCACAAAATTGTTCCTTGTTTGAAAACAGGAACCTCTGCAAATTGGCGCAGAGACTTAGGAGCGGAATGCCTTGACATGCGTGCGGAGAAGAAACTGCTATTTTAATACACTTAATGGCGCTATGCTAAGTGGTGGTGTTTATTTACATGTATCTAATTTTCTAGTCTCGAACTATCTTATCTGTTACTGAAAGTAATTAATTCAGCCGAAAGTTCACGTCAGCGAAAGCTGGTGAGTGGACGAATGAATACATTTATAGAACGCAGAGGTTAAATTGCTAGCATCTTCTATTTATTTTTTTGCCTCCAAAGCTTTAACAATCTATCTCAATAGACTAAATGTCAATTTTCTTGTGTAAATGTGCCCTTATTGTTTGTAACTTAGTTATTCTGTGTTTAAAAGTCCTATTTCTAGAGACGAGCAATGAACGTTAACCACCTTCTAAGCAAATGATGTAGTCTTCTAAAATAATATCTCAATGTTAGTTTTATGAAGGAAATAACTGTTTCCTTCACGCCAGCTGAACTGGATACATAGTAAAAAATATGCCTTCTCGGCGAGAAAGAACTGAAATAATGTTGAAAAGAACAGCGTTAGATTGTTCTTAAAAAGTCAGTGGCGTGCGTTTGAGAAACAAAAAACTAGCTCCCCATTGGCTGCTGAGCTTATAATCCCGTCACCCTACCCAATTATGAAACAATGCACTCTTGTTTACAGTGCCTAATACTTGTCCAGCTCGCTTCATTAAATGCACGTTGGACTTCTGTTTGTTCACGTCGAGAGCGAGGAGAGGGCTGAGGCGGCCTGCGCAGAGCCAGTGTGTTCAGCCCGAGATAAGCCCATCAGGCAGTGACAGGTGACAGCCATCTCGGATACGGCGGGGAGTCTGTCACTTGGTGTGAACGCACCACAGTCCGGTGCCAATCACACCCGAGTGAGAATAGGGGTGACCAAGTGGCATGGGTGCAAATTCAGGGAGGTTAGTGTGAAAAATCTGAAAGAAACAGGTTAGTATTAGATTCCTTACCTTAGAATATCCCCAGGCGTCAGTCTGGATCCGGAAACTTTTGCGTAGCAGTACCCCTGCGCGTCGGTAGGCGTCGTCTGCAGGCGTCCCCTGCGGCTCCGCGTCCGTCGTTGGCGTCGTGCGCCGTGATGACGTCGCTGGAGTATATAGACGCCGCCTCCGCGCGCTGACGTCAGTTCTTCTTTTTTCCGCGCCAGTTAGCGCAGATCCGAGAAGTGCAGTACTCCGGTCTTTTGACCAAAGTTTTTTCTGTGAATCTTTGATTCTTCTACGGTGCCGGTAGGATGCCCGGTTTTAAGAACTGTGACGGCTGTGACCGCACGATGTCGGTCACGGATCATCACCGACTCTGCCTCCGGTGCCTGGGCCCCGACCACGCCGTGGACGACTGTGTCGACTGCCGGGCCCTGACGAGTAAAGCTACTCGAGCTGCGGGTGTCGGCCCCGCGTCGAGAGCGGTCCCGGTCCGGCCGGAGGTCGAGGGAGCGGTCGAGGGAGCGGTCGCGGAGCCGCCACGAGCGCTCCGGAAGTCGTCACCATTCCTCTGGTTCCTCAGGTAGGAAACACAAGAAATCGGGGCGTCGTCATCGTACCCCCGACTCCCCCCTATTCTCGCGCGATGCGGCCGGGGGGTTCGGGTGGCCGCGGCTCCGCGTGAGTCGCCGGCGCGGCCTGCTCCATACCCTACGGTCCCTGGGCAAGGCGCGACGCCCGGGGAGATAGAGGAGTTCCTCATGGCCATGAGGGCACTGTCTCCTCCGACGGGGCCTACGGAGCCTTCGGGCCCTGTGCTTCCGTCCGGGGGCCCTAGCGGTTCGGGTGCTCCTGCCTCGACACCGTCGGGTGCTCCGGCGCCGCCGACGGCCCCGGCGCCGCTGGGACCCTCAGGGTCGACGCCGGCTAATCTACCGGCCTCTCCGGCGCCGATTCCATCGGGGTTGCCCCCGACGCCGCCCCCATACCCTCTCCGACTCCGGACGCGGAGTCGGACCGGCGTCGCCCGACGCAGAGTCCGACGCCAATGGGGCCTGTGGACCCCGGGGAGCCGGTCTACATTGTTGATTCCGAATATGGTGAATATGTAGATTACGGAGAGGGTTGGGAGGGGTCTGAGGACCCTCTGTCACGCGAGTGTCAGTACAATGTGGACTGGACAGGTGATTTGGGTGAAGCCAGTGGTCTGGACGACTCTCCTAACCCTGGCTTTGTCTCGCCTCCTACCGTGGCTTCGGAGGAGGGGGCTGCTTATTCAATGGTGCTGATGAGGGCTGCCAAGGCCTTACACCTTGAGCTCCCCGTCGCGGCCGTGAGGCCTAACATCCTCACTGAGGTCTTCAAACCGCAGTCATGCCCACAGGAGCCACTGCTGCCGTTCAACGAAGCCTTGTCTGACGTTCTTTTGGGCACGTGGTCCAGGCCCGCTTCAGGTTCGCCTGTTGATAGGAACGTGGCCAGACGCCACCGTCCGTGTAAGGATGACCCCAAGTTCCTGTCCACCCATCCCACCCCTGAGAGTCTGGTGATCCAGGCCTCGACTTCCCAGACCGCATTCCCGTCGGCCCCGCCCGACCGGGAATCCAAGAGGTACAACCAGTATGGAAAAAAGGTCTTCTCGTCCCTGAGTTTGGGACTGCGGTCTTGCAACACCGCATGCCTCTTGGGCCGCTACTCCCACTCTCTGTGGGATACGGTCGCGGACCTGCTGCCAGAATGCCCGCAGGAGGTACGGGCAAAGCTTGGCAAGGCTATGATTGAAGGCCGAGACGCAGCAAAATACTCCATCAGGTGTGGTCTTGATACGACCGACTCGCTGGGCAGAGCGATGTCCACGACGGTGGCGATTCGTCGCCACGCCTGGCTGAGGTCCGCCAACTTTTCGGCAGATGTCCAGAATGCCTTGATGGACATGCCGTTCGATGGCAGTCGCCTGTTTGGCGACAAAGCGGACCACGCGCTGGAGCGCTTCAAGGACTCCAGGGTCACGGCCAAGTCCTTGGGTCTCTCGACCCAGCGCCAGCAAACGGGTTCGTTTCGCTCCTTTCGTGGCCAAGGAAGGGGCGGTCCCACACGTGCTGCCAGCCACGCGCCGCAACACATTTCTCAACGCGGTGGCGGCCGTGGAATCCGCCGTGGAGGCGGTCGGGGAAAACGGCGAGGTCAGACCACACCTCCCCCCGCAGCATCGGCCTCCAAATCCTCCTAGTCCTTGCTTTCAGGCCCATGTGACGCCAGTGGGTGGCAGGGTTCGCCATCACCACTCCCGCTGGCGCGCAATCACATCGGACAGGTGGGTGCTGCAGCTCGTCCGAAGGGGCTACTCCCTCCCCTTCGAGACCACTCCTCCAGCCATGCCACCGCAGAACCACCGTGTGTCGGGGGACCACTTGACACTTCTGCAGGAGGAAGTTACGGCCCTCTTGGCCAAGGGGGCCGTCGAGCACGTTCCTGGGCCAGAAGTAGGGCGTGGTTGATATTCCCACTACTTTCTGGTACCCAAGAAGGACAAAGGGGGCCTACGTCCTATCTTGGATCTACGGAACGTCAACGGCTTCCTCCGGAAGGAGAAGTTCAAGATGTTGACTTTGGCTCAGGTCTTGGCTGCTCTAGACCCGCTAGACTGGATGGTAGCGTTGGACTTGCAGGATGCGTATTTTCACATCCCCGTCCTGCCGGCCCACCGGCGTTACCTGCGGTTCACGGTAGGCCACGAGCACTTTCAGTTTATCGTGCTCCCATTCGGCCTTACCAGCGCCCCACGGGTGTTCACAAAGGTGATGGCGGTGGTCGCAGCCCATCTGCGCCGGTTGGGGGTTTCGGTCTTCCCCTACCTGGACGACTGGTTGTTGAAGGCGGGCTCGCCCCAGACAGTCGTCCACCACCTTCAGATGACGGCAGACCTCCTGCACGAGCTGGGGTTTTCCATCAATGTGCCGAAATCACACCTGTGTCCTTCTCAAAAGCTCCTTTTCATCGGAGCGGTTCTCGACTCGGCGCAGTTTCGGGTTTATCCTCCGGAACGGCGAGTCCGGGATATACAGGCTTTGATTCCCATCTTTCAGCCGTTATCCCGGGTTTCGGTCAGGTTGACGCTGCGGCTGCTGGGGCTGATGGCTTCCTGCATCCTTCTGGTGCATCACGCCCGGTGGCGGATGCGGGCTCTGCAGTGGGACCTGAAGTTTCAGTGGGCCCAGCATCAGGGCAACTTGTCCGACCATGTCTTGATCTCGGAGGGCACTGCGAGACAACTGCAGTGGTGGTTTACGGACCGCGATTGGGTCAGAGGCAGATCCCTCTCCCTTCCCCAACCGGAGCACGTGGTTGTGACGGACGCGTCCCTCCAGGGCTGGGGAGGCCACTTGGGAGAGGCGGAGATCAGAGGCATCTGGTCTCCGGCGGAGTCCCGGCTCCATATAAACCTGTTGGAGCTGCGGGCGATCCGTCTAGCACTGAAGGCATTCCTCCCCTTTGTCAACGGGAGTGTAGTGCAGGTGTTCACGGACAACACCACCGCCATGTGGTACTGCAACAAGCAGGGCGGAGTGGTGTCGTGGACCCTTTGCCAGGAGGCTCTGCGTCTCTGGCAATGGCTGGAACGTCAGAGCGTGACTCTGACGGTTCAACACCTGGCAGGTTCTCTGAACGCCAGAGCGGACGAACTCAGCCGTCGGTGTTCGGTGGATCACGAATGGCGTCTGAACTCGGACTTGGCGCAAGGCCTCTTTCTGAAATGGGGAGAGCCTTGGTTAGATCTATTCGCCACAGAAGAGAACGCGCAATGTCATCAGTTCTGCGCGTTGGAGTTTCCAAGATGGCACTCGCACGGCGACGCCTTTCGGCGCGCGTGGAGTTGCGGTCTGTTGTACGCCTTTCCGCCTATACCACTTCAGCACTCTGGGCAGAAGAAGATCAGGCGCGACCGGGCCCAAGTTATCCTTGTGGCTCCGGACTGGGCTCGAAGGTACTGGTATCCCGAGCTACTCAGCATGTCAGTCGGTCCCTCGATCCGCCTGCCCCTTCGGGAGGACCTTCTGTCGCAGCAGCAGGGGACGGTCCTCCACCCGAACCTGTCCAGTCTCCACCTCCATGCGTGGAGATTGAGCGGCGACAGTTGAGGCCATTTGACTTGCCTCCTGAAGTTTGTGATGTGATTCTGGCAGCCAGGCGTCCCTCCACAAAGTCGGTATACGCCTGCCGGTGGAACAGATTTGTGGCATGGTGCACAGCAAAGGCTGTGGACCCTATTTCTGCCCCTCTCTCCGAGGTTCTCCTCTTTCTTCTCTCTCTTGCCCAGCAGGGCTCTGCTCTGGGCACTATCAAGGGCTACCTTTCTGCCCTTTCGGCCTTTCTAAGGCTGCCTGATCAACCTTCTTTGTTCAAGTCCCCTATTGTAACGAGATTCTTGAAAGGCATCACGCACATTTATCCACCTGTTCGTTTGTGATGCCTCAGTGGGACTTGAACCTGGTTCTGACCTTCTTGATGTGTGCTCCCTTTGAGCCACTTCGTTCCTGTCCTCTCCGTCTCCTGACTTTAAAGACGGCCTTCCTGGTTGCCATCACCTCTGCCAGGAGAGTGAGTGAGCTCCAGGCTCTTTCTGTCAAACCTCCTTTCATGTCCATTCATCCAGACAAGGTGGTTCTGAGAACTAGACCTTCTTTCCTGCCCAAAGTAGTCTCTGCTTTTCACATCGGGCAGTCCATCACCTTACCCTCCTTCTTCCCGCCTCCGCATCCTTCAAAGGATGAAGAGCGGCTCCATCGTCTGGACCCAAAACGTGCGCTTTCATTTTATATGGATCGCACTCGCCAGTTCCGGGTGGATGACCAACTGTTTGTTGGCTACGTGGGTGCGAAGAAGGGACGGGCGGTGCATAAGCGGACCATCTCTCGGTGGGTCGTCCTGTGCATCAAAGCGTGCTACTCTTTGGCTCGGAAGGAGCCTCCTGTTGGGCTGAGGGCCCATTCCACTTGGGCCACGGCGGCTACTACTGCCCTGGGCCGGGGAGTCCCCTTGCAGGACATTTGTCAGGCGGCTACGTGGGCCTCACTGCACACGTTTGCAAGGCACTACTGCCTGGACAGTCAAGTCCGGAGGGATGGCTTCTTTGGCCGTTCTGTCCTCCAGGACTTTCTGGTGTAAGCTGTATTGGTTCGCAGACCCACCACCGGGGTTGGTATTGCTGGGGTATCTATTCTAAGGTAAGAAATCTAATACTAACCTGTTTCTTTCAGATGAACAAGTTACTTACCTTCGGTAACGATATATCTGTAAGAAACAGTAGTTCGTATTAGATTCCTTACCACCCCACCCATCCTCCCCGTTCTGCAAACTGATACATAGGGTTAAGGTCATCCCCTTCAGGGCCCTAGTTTCGCATGGCACCAGTGTTGGTTCTTACATGGCTCTGCGTGTTCTGGCGCGGAAAAGCTGTGTGCAAAGAACTGACGTCAGCGCGCGGAGGCGGCGTCTATATACTCCAGCGACGTCATCACGGCGCACGACGTCAACGACGGACGCGGAGCCGCAGGGGACGCCTGCAGACGACGCCTACCGACGCGCAGGGGTACTGCTACGCAAAAGTTTCCGGATCCAGACTGACGCCTGGGGATATTCTAAGGTAAGGAATCTAATACTAACTACTGTTTCTTACAGATATATCGTTACCGAAGGTAAGTAACTTGTTCTTCAGGACGAAGGGTCAAAATTCAGGGCAAAAATTCAGGACAGGTCAAAATTCAGGACAAAAATTGGCAACAAAAGGTACGTTTTATAGACACTCCAGAGGAGGTTGTGCCATAGTATACAAGTAAGTAAATTGGCAACCAACATAAGTACAAAATAAGTTTATATTAGGTTGAGATACCATGCACTTCACGTTTTTCGGTATGCACGCAGCTTTGAGCAGCTGTGCAGGTCTTTTTGTGGTATTTCATGTGATTTAAGAATGCTGAAGCTCTAGGTAATGGCAAAGATAGCACTTTTTAGGCAACAGCGGTTATTAAAAAAAAAAACGGTGGAGATTTTTTTTGTTTCTTTCCTTAGTATAAAACATCTGTGAGATAGTATGCCTTCCTACATTCATGTAAACAACATATCACTGCATTGCCTCATTTAAAGTAGGACATCCAAACCGAGAAACTCAAGATAGCCACAAGAAGAAAGTCAGAGATCAATGAAGAGGGGCGTGTGCAGTGAGGCAATATAGCAAACGGTTCGAGATAGCTCCTGCATTTGCAGTTACAGCAGAAAGAAGAAATGTTTCACATCAGGCGGCGTAACATGAACTCTAGCAATTAACACCCATTTTGCATTCAAGCAGCCTTTACATGTTCAAATTAACCCCTTCTATGCTGATGACGAGCTCATCTCGTCATCAGCGTTACCTGCCGTACGCGGATGACGAGCTGAGCTCGTCATGTATCGCGGTAATTTAAAAAATGCCGCTGTGAGAAGTTGGCCTGATGTGCAGTGCTCACTATTCTAGTGATCACTATATATCAGTCCAAACAACCCTTATTGATGATTGGTTGTAAGTCAACCTTATAGACCAGCTATCCTAGTAGCATGGATACGAACAGTCTAAGGCTAAGACTCTAGAGGGCGTGTTAAGCCAGCTGTTTTACCATCACATTACCCCTTGAACACCCAGTGAAAGGACACCACACAAGTGTTATGAAAATAAACAATGTATTTATTAGAATCACAACAACCCTGTACTCTTTATGAGGACAGGGTGCTAAGCACACAACAAAACTCTTACGAAAATACTTAAGTTAGCACGTTATACACAAATGCCCGAGGGGCACGAAAAACCATATACTCTAAAAGTGGAATGCGGAATTACTAGCAGGTAAGTACAGTACTAATAGGCTTTGGAATCGCTAGGACTTGCCTATAGAATCGTTAGATTACTTGTAGGAGACCTAGGGGACTCGGGTGCAGAGTGTGCACTCTCACGCGGGATGCGGGACAAAGTCTATGGAAGCTAGTAAAGGCAAAGTTAGTGTTCACGGGCGAACCCGACCTGGTAGGAAGAAAACGACAGTGGATCCTGACCCTAGGATAGTGAGGCTATGCTGGGACACCGAAGTGCCGAAGTTACCTAGCCCAGGGGCTGCAGCTGCATAGGTCTGAAAAGACGTCGGGAATCTCGTTGCCGGACCAGGAGCCTGGAAGAAGGAAGTTGCTGGCAGGCGACCAGTGAAGAAAAGTTCGATGGATCCAAGCCTGGATCAAGGAAGAAGAAAACCTGAAAGCAGAGGGGACCAAGTTCTTGAATCACTAGCCAGTGATTAAATGGGCACCAGGATGGCACCGGGCGAAGTCACCGCAGTCAGGTGAGTGGGCGCTGCTGGGCTCTGCAGTCTCTCGGACCAGGAGGCGTTGTCGGCGACCAGGATGGAGGTGCGAGCTGTCCCACGAAGGTTCTTGCTGTCGACGTCGCTGGACCCAGGATTGGGCAACAAGTCTTGGCAAATGCAAGGCCCACGCGGTGGACCTAAAATGGCGTCTTAGCCGGACCAGGAGGGTCCAGGGTACTTCTCCGATGGAGGGAAGCAAGGGCCAGTCTGGAGCAACCAGACTAGCAGCAGTGATGTCGTCGGGCGTCGTTCAGAAGGCCACAAGCCAGCGGGCTAGTAGCCAAACAACGCGGTGAGCAGCAAAAAGCAGAAGGGCCCCACGCAGATCGTGGAGATGCTGGGAGGCTGCACTTCGGTGCTGGAGCTGCTCAGGGTCGGGGCTTCTCGGACCCCAAAGCACTCACCAGGAAATTACTCGGCGGGCTTGCTGTGCAGAAGTCGTGCAGTCTTGAAGATGGCCGGTCCCTCGAGGTCTCGTCACACCCACGAATCTCAGCGTGACTGATGATGTAGGTAGAGGTCAGAGGTGCCAGGGAAGCCGGTTCTCGTCGAGCTGGGCAGTCTTGATCCGGAGGAAAGACTTGCAGCAGACCGCAGTGTTCTTTAAGATGGTGCCTGCGGATGCAGGGTGACTACTCCTTAGCCACAAGGGAGAAATCTTAGGAAGAAGTCTTGAGTTCCTTTCGTGGAAAGTAGTTTCAGGATTCAAAGATGATCTGATTTGGAAGGGGGCCAGTTCCTACCTTTATCCTGTAAAAAGGGGCTGGCACGCGACTAAGTCCTGCCCTAGGGGTGGGACTAGGAGGGGGGTGGTTACACCCACTTCCTTGGCGGGCTTTTCCCCAGCACCGGGTCTGGAGTGACCCTGGAACTGGTTCCAGCCAGCCTATGCACAGTGAGCACCGGGGTGCCACGTGCAGTCACCTTCCTCTAAAGCCCTGCCTACCTACAATACACAAAACCCTGTCTGGGACGGTGCTGGCACCGCCCCTGGAAGGAAACCCTTTGTCCTTATCTCCTGCTCTGGGAGGACTCCCAGCAGCAGGAGGGCAGACTTGTGTCTCGGTGGCAGCATCCATTTTGTGGAGCTGAGGCTCTGTTTGACTTTAACCGGGGTTAGGGTTTCATACATGTCGTGTCCCTCTAGAAGGGTGGAATGCTAACCCCGTCGCCAGAATTGGCGAGGGGTTAGTATTCCAATTCGTATGACACCTTACTCGACATGTTTTGATAAAGCGATACCAGAGTTGGCATATAACCGCGGGGATTATAATGCACTTAAGAGTATATGGTATGCGATATCATGGAAACGGCTAAGGGATGAATCCCGAAAGCCGCAGACAGGCTCAGCTCATGCCAGAGCACCATCTCACACGATTCCACGCACTCTGCCTTCAGGATTGTTAAGGCCTGCCATAGGAGTGACTGATAGGAGATCTCTGTGTCCATTTTAGGGTTAGATATAGGTATACTATATCTAAAGCAAAGGGTGAGTACACCACCTTGCCCCAGCTGTCGTGCAGCCAGTTGTGTCAGTTTAGTTAGTCAGCCCAGGGGTGGCATAATACATGCTTCAGCCCCTGGGAGACTTCTGGGTACACCTCAGCCCTGGGTACAGTGACTTGGAGAGGGCCCAGTGCCAATTCAGTACCTGAGTACAATTTGGATAGAGAGAACAGCTAGGCTGTGGGTCTGATTAGCAGGCCCACAGCCAGGGAAAGTCGTAAACCAGTGCAGCAAAAAGCAAAAATCTGGGTGATCATAGGATTGCAGACCCTACTCTCCTACAGCCGCACACAGCGGGAAAAGCCGCCGCACGCATGCGGTTAACTACTTGTCTGCATTTCCATTTCTTTGAAGCAGCCGGCCTCCTGGCTGCCCCTCCCTTTGAATCACCTCACAGGAGACACCCTCCTTTCTGCTAAGCCATCTCAACTTCTTAATACTTGTCCTTTAGCACCAAGTCTGAAATTATGGACAAGTGCCAGCTGTGGAAACTTCCTTCATGGACAACGGGCATTATGGTAAATTCATGGACAGTCCGTGAAAATTACGAACGGTTGCTCACCCTAAGTGAGAGACAACCATTCCACGATGTCTTCATTTCTAAACAATCTGTGACACATTTGCAGGCTTGTCACAGCGCACGTCAAGCACCCCCAGGGTGCACTCCAGCTGGAACACAGGTCCCAGGCACACAAAAATGCCTTCAGATTGTAGTGTAGTTCCTATTATCCCAATAGGCTCTGCGCATTGGAATAATACCTTCAATAGTATAGGCCTAGACCAGACGTTAACTAGGTCTTCTATTGTCGATATTAGACTTAAAGTTTTGGGTTTGCCAGCTAGCTCAGAGTTCACTAGAAACGTTCTCGAATAGGCAAGGAGGAGTTGAACCTCCCTGGATAGACAAGAAGGGATTTAGTTTCTGACAACCATAGAACATGACAACTTTGCTCTCCCCTAATCAAGAGTGTATCTCTAGAGTCGTGTGAAAACAAAAGACAACTTATTTTACTCAGTCAGTACGTGCATTCTTAGTCTCACCAGATTGTAGAGAAAAGGAAGAGACGGGCGTGTTCAATAAAAGATGGTATTTATTGATCAGACTCTTTTCTCGTACAAGAGAAATGAATCGATATTATTGCAATACTTATGGTTAAGTAAAGTGCATACAATAAAAGCAGAATTATGAAATAATACTGTAAAAGCATTGATATGGTTTCTTAGCCATAAGGTGGTTTAAAATTGATAAAATAGATATATACATATAAACATTTGACTAATCGTACTCAACTGGTGTTTCTAACTACGCCTACCCCGGTGTACCTGACCTAAGCCTAATACGTGGGCGGGAATAGAAAGTAGCAGGTTAAGTTTGTTTTGCCAAGTGACTGACTCAAGAATTCTCTGCGAGGGGTTATTCAGTTCTGTACCTGGAATTTAGGATGAATGAGGGATGGTATCTCTCGTCTCTGGTCTCGATATTCCAGGCTGCCTGCGAGGGCTACCCGGAAGCGCCGGAGCTGGATTTCTCGGCAGGAGAAAGCAGCGTCTCGTTCTCAGCGCGTCAGGAAGGCGGGGCTGCGCCAGCGGGGTCTGCTCTGCTCTGGGCTTCGGCAAGTCTGGCTGCTCCGATCTCGTCACCACCGCGTGTGTTTGCTTAAGGCAATACCGGTAATATTTATACCTGTAAGGTGCCGAGATTGACGTAAGGATGGACATAGATACGTCAATAAGGATGTCATACGACTTGGTCGTTAGCACATTCTTTTGCTGAAGTTCTCGGTGAAATCAAAACAATGGCCGTAGGGTTTTTCCCAGGTTGTCATAGGTTTGATTTGTTTTGAGAACTCTGTATGCCTTATCAGGGGCTGGAGGAATATCGCTTGTCTAATTAGATTGCAAGCGTTATGACTTAATCAGATAACACGTTCCTGTGCCGTGTTGTGGCATCATCAGATAACGGTTTCTGCATCATGGGATGGCTGCTAGTTAACTTGTTAACCAGAACAGGGTCTGGAATAGGGGGATCGATACAGAACCTATAGGAATACATCACAAGATCACCATCAGAGCAGCTCTTAAACCAAAATTACTGCACAGAACGCGCAATTCGGGCTCGCAGGTGAGTCCTATTGGCTATGCCTATGCTTGTTTTGTTGTATTATCATTTTAAAACTCTAAATTTGCACGTTGTTGCAATTTTATTTGTAAGCAAATCCGGACTGGATTAAGCTGGAGATTAAATAGTGGGCTGCAGGATGTATTCATATTAGTGTCGCTGTGTCACGTACTGCGCTGTTGATCATGTCTTGTCATTGCCGCCTGGTTCCTGCTGCTGGTCCCCAGTGAACCAGTTGCACGCAGCAGGACTCCGCGTGGACTGTGATCTGTGCACCAGATGTCACCTGCATTGCAGCCACTCTCATGCTACAGCACCACCTGTAACACATTTAACTCTCCCAGGCTCATTCACTAACCTTAGTTCCGTCTCCGACCAATGTCCTTAAAGGGTTTCCAACAGGTGAGGTCCCGCCGAGTGTCGTGCGAGTGTTGGAAAGGCACCTCTTTCTATCAGATGCAGCCCGGTCAGCTCGAAGCAGCTGGTGCCAATCGGCACCCTTTGTAACGTCCAAGGGAGGACCCTTGTCTCGCTTTGTAGTGAAAAACAGAAGTTCATAGGCGCGTTAGGTGCAAAACTGCAGCTCACATTCATCTGACACTGTGCCTGGTGGAGGTCAAGAGTAAAAGCCCGACCGCCACCTGTTTACAATTAACGCGGGCGCGATAATTGCAAATAGATGGCGCTGCTGCTCGCTCTCGAAAGCTGAAGGCCGTGGGCGGATACAAAGGTGGGACATGCACCCGCCTTTGTCCAATTGCGTGCTGTCTTTTTATAAAGGTGCATGCAAAGCCCAATAGCGTGTGAGAACCACACGCACAAGCTTCAAGAAAAGATGAGAAAAGCTGTAGCGATGCTAAAAGGTCGTTTTCCTAGCGCCGCGCATGTGCACTGCGTAAGCCTCGACCTAAAAATGGGGGAGAGCGATGTTTGGGAGCTAGAGAGAAAAATGTTTTTCTATTTTCCCAGTTGGAATGTTTGCTTATGCCTGAGATTTACACCAAACTTTGACCTCAATTTTCTCATAGAGCTCTTTTGTTTTGTGGTGTCAAATCTGTTATCCAGTATTGGGGTATCTTTCATAGATTCACATGCCTGAATCATTCCCCGTCGCCGAGGCAGGAGTCCCACGATAAAAAATACAAAAGCAGTGCCTTAGTAAAACAGTAGTAGGCTAAAAAAGGCCAAAAGGCCTAAAACTTAATAGCCTATCTACCTCATATGAAAAGAACAAAAAAATAGTTCCAACCAATCAGCTACCAGCACCTTCTTGAACCTTCCCAGCAGAGGCAGTTCTCCTCAGATTTTGACCGCACGTCATATGGAAGGAAGTCTCCCTGAGTGCCTACTCAGTTTCCTCACCTTTGTTCTTCAAAATGTCTGAAAAGAAGGCTCTTTTTAGAACTTGCAGGACCTGTGAGAAGACGGTCCATGTGGATGATTAGCACAAGGACTGCATCTACTGTCTACATCCTAAGCATGTTAAGGATTGTAGAATCTGCCGGACCTTCCCTGCTAAAACTAGGGACAGGGAGGCAAGGCTGCTTTTGTGGTTGAAATCCTCCTCGGCTGAGGAGGGTGACGAGGCCTCGACATCTAGCAAGAGGACTAGATCTCATGACAGCTCTTCCAGTGAGGGAAGAAAGCATCACAAGGCTTCTCATGACGTTTCTGACCAGTCACAGAGGTCTCCCAAACTATCCTCTGGGTCAACGCTGTCTCCGTCATCTGAGGTTTTTAGAAGGCCATCAGCCCCCAGAACCGTGAGTAAAATCCAGGTCAAAACCCTTGCTCTGGTTTCCTCTCATACGGTCTCTGACTTCTGCTGCTCCTCTATCTACAGCTACAGTCTCCACTGCGACCATTTATTCGCCTATTTTGTCTTCTAATATCTCCATTTCAAAGAAATCTAGTGGGTCGAAGGATTCGTCAATGAAGAGTTCATTAACTAAGTCTCCGTGAACGACAGCGTCGATGTCGAACTCGTTGAAGACAGTTACATCGACGAAGGAAAAGTCCACCTCTTTAACGTTGAGGTCGACGACGGCGCCGCCTAAGAGCCCGTCGACGACGGCGCCGCCTAAGAGCCCGTCGACGACGGCGCCGCCTAAGAGCCCGTCGACGGCGTCGCCCAAGAGCCCGTCGGCGACGACGATCATTCGGTCGACAGCGAAGAGCCCGTCTACGAAGAGTCTGTCGAAGGAGATTCCACCAGTTTCACAGGACACCTATTTCTTACACTCATTTCCAATTAAAAACTTACCAGAGACTTGTTTACATCCGCATATCTCCTCTTCTACCATCTCATATTCTAGAAACTTATGTGGAGGATGAGAACTTTGATGACAAAGATGATGATTTATCGTTCGGCCTAGCTCGCCACCCCTCTGAACTTGAAATAAAGTGTCAAGATGATGTGGAGGAAGAAGAGTACCAGGAACACTTTTACCAGGAACACCTCTCTGCCCCGATCAAAAACCTCCCAAGAGAGTTTCGGATCAGGGAGCGAAGTCATCTTCCTCCCACTTTAATACAAGATCTGCAAGCCATGTTGGCAGATTACCGCCAAAGTTTTCCTTCAGTACCGCCTGCTCCTGTTTTACCACCCTTACCCACGGAAGTACCAGTCTTGCTGCCGCAGGTGGAGGACCCTAGGTCTCCAACACAACCGTCTGGAACAGTACCTCAAGCACACCATGCTACTATTTTCTCGGACGAGGATGACGTTGAAGAGGGTGAATTACCCAACAATACTGGCAATGTGGATCCTTGGGATGACTATATCATTCCCATGCCTTCTCCGCCTATTCCTCAGCCTTCAGATTCTCCCCCTGAGGACATCAGCGGTTTTCACAACCTGATGCAACGTGCTGCAACCAGTTTTCAGTTACCAGTCAAGATATAGCCCATGAATTGCTTCTTGCATGATTTTAAAGAATACAGGAAAATAACAAGCGATTCCCATCATAGATTACATTTGGAATGAAGGGATAAAAATTATGAAAACGCCTGCCTCTATACCTACGGTTATCCCACGCATTGAGAAAGTACCGTGCTCCTCCAGATACTCCATCTTGTCTGATAGGTCATCCATGACCGGATTCAGTTATATCACAGGCTGCACAGCAGAGATTAAAAAATCCAGCTACGCCAATTTCAACACTGCCGGATAAACAAGGAAGGAGGTTGGACTTGATATGGAAAAAGTTTTCCACTAATGCAGCAGCCTCCATTAAGGCAGCAAATTCGCTGGCCATTCTTGGTCGATACGACCGCCAAGTGTGGTCAGATTTAACAGAATTTATGGACCTCATCCCAGAGGTCCAGAGACAAGGAAAATACTTTTGGAAGGGGAGCAAGCCGCATCCGAAATTATAGACTGCGCTCTAGATATTGCTAACACCAACTTTAAACAACTTGCCGGTGCTGCAGTACTTAGACGCCAAGGATGGCTTAAAGAAACATCTTATGCCAGAGGTACAAGCAAAAATCCTTGACATGGCCTACGACGGTGATTCTTTATTCGGAAAGCACATAGACGAGGCCCTTCTAGCCATTAACACTGAAACTGATAGGCCAAAATCATTGGCTGCTCTCCAATACAATCGTGGATCTTTCCGAGGTGCCAGAGGTCGTGGCTTTTCATCTAGAGGAGGATATCAGAATCCGCAAAATAGACTGTATCAGTCACAATACAGACAGCCCTATGGCCAATAGTCTTAGAGACAATCTTCCTCTAGCAGTTTCTCTCGCCAGGGCGGACGAAGGCGATCAAACAATCAGGGTCTCGATTCCAACTGGAAACAATGAGTTCAGCAGGACGCCAGACATCCATCCCTCTCTCCCTGTGGGTGCAAAGACCTCAGCCTTTGTTCACCAGTGGCAACCGATCACGTCAGATCGATGGGTTCTCGACCTAGGCAACAATGGTCACACCCTAGAATTCATCAAACGACCACCTACTAACCCGCGCAAGGGTCCTCTCTCCTCGTCTTCACTTACTTTTCAAAGAAGCCATAATAATGCTCCACAAGAATGCAGTAGAGAAGGTCCCATTATTGCAGAAGGGAACCGGATTCTACTCTAGTTTCCTCTTAATAAAGAAAAAATCAGGAGAGTGGCACCCGCAAGCTCAACAAGTTTCTGAAGAAACAGTTTCCAAATGGTGACGCTTGCCGAAGTTCTAAGCTGTCTAAACGAAGGTGATTTCATGGCTTCTCTGGACTTGGAGGATGCATACTTCCATATCCCTATACATCCCAAACATCGCTAATATCTGCGATTCACAGTAGCTGGCATCCACAATCAGTTCACTGTGCTTCCGTTTGAACTGAAATCGGCACCAAGGATCTTCATGAAATGCTTAGCACCAGTGTCCGCAACTCTGAGATCTCAGGGAGTACAACTGTTTCCTTCTCTCGACGACTGGTTGCTCAAGTTTCCTTCAGAACAGGTAACAGAAGATGCTATATCAACATGCCTGCATTTCTTCTCAAGATTAGTCCGTTACATCTCAAGATTAGTCACAGTTAAGTCTTCTCTAAGTGATTCCTTTTCTGGGAGTAACACTGGACACCATACAGTGCAAAGCATTGTTGTCAGAAGATCACCAACTACGACAGCAAAGATTGGCAATATCAATCTCAAAAAGAAAGTCAGTTTCTGTCAGGACATTATACCGTTGGCACGACTCAGAATGAGATCTCTGCAAGAAGAGTTGCATCTACAATGGCAGCAAGCCGTAGGGTCATTCGACGACTCCATCAAGGTCACATTGCGCATGATAGACTCTCTGCATTGGTGGTCTCAGAAAGCGAACTGGACTCCGGGTCTCACTTTCCTGGCAACTCCTCCAGAGTTCGTTCTAACAGACGCCTCCATGGAGGGATGGAGAGGCCATCTCCAAGACTTACAAATTCAGGGACGATGGTCCCAAGAATACCGTCTGCAGCATATCAACAGATTGGAACTGTGCGCCATCTTTCTCTCTCTGCATACATTCCTCCTGGGGATTGCAGGATCCTCTGTGCTGGTCCGTACCGACAATACGACCAGCATGTATTACATCAACAAACTGGGTAACAAGGTCACTGTCTCGGTCACAGGAGGCTCAGGAGTGGGTTACAGACCACAAGATTACCCTAAGAGCAGAACATGTCAAAGGGCTCCAGAACACCTTTGCTGACACCCTTAGCAGATCTCTCTCGGGGGTTAAAGCGCATTCCACCAGAACTGTAGCAGCTTCTACTGCGCTATTTGTTGGAGTAACATTGGAAAATAACTATCGTGCTGCGACATGGAAAAATGTCCACACGTTCATACAGCACTACTGTCTGCAATCTGCGTTGCAGGACTATGCAGCTGTGGGACAAGCCGTTCTTAAACATCTTTTTATTTTGTTTATTTTTTTTATTGAGAATATTCAGGTACAAAAAAGAAAATCCATTACATATATTTCATTTTCATACTATTATATCATTTACACTCGGTGCATATAATAGATACAATAAGTCCTGCAATTAGCGTCAATTTTTAAATTAAATTTGTTGGTTCCTCCAGTTATTTAATGGGGGCCAGATCTTTAGACCCATCTCCCGTGTTCTCCATCCCTTACCCTCGTATATTCGATGTTATGTATTCCGAGAAGCCTAGTCAACCATACTGGCATGGACGGTGCTGATGTGTCCTTCCAGCCTGAAGATGTAAGGATCCGCAGGACTGAGGTGCATATAAACACAAAAGCTTCAGCATCTTTCTGAAGCTTCAGCCTACTGTCGCAGCCAAGTTCCATTAGAGTAGGAGATATTTCGATCTTCTGAACTAATACATCTTCCAAGAATATTTCTAATTCCCTAAAAATTGGTTTGTTTTTCTCAATCATAAAACATGTGTAATAAATTGGCTGGTCCTTCCTGGCACCTTGGACAGTTACCATCATCCCTTTTGCCCCACTTAAACAATTTATCCGGTGTGTAATATAGATTAAATAGCGTTTTATAGTGTTGAGCCCTTAAATTCGAGGACCGGAGTATTTTTTTGTCCAGGTGCAACGCCTTAACCAGATCCACATCTGGATTGTCCAGTTTCTGGGCCCAGGAGACATCGCATTTCTCAATGTCGTCCTGTAGCCCACTCATTAGGATCCCATAGATTATTCTGATCCTACTACCTCCCTTTAAGAGGTAGTCCAGTAGGCTGCTCCTGTTCCCCAGAGATATCCGAGGTCTCACAGCCTTTAATGTCTGAGATACCTGTATATATTTAAACCTTTGATTATCAGTTATGCCAAATCTCTGTTGCATTAAATCAAAACTGAGCACTGCGTTGTCCTGCATAACATCTCCTACAGTTCTAATACCCGACTGTTCCCGATGTCTCCACATACCATCCCTGCTAATTTGCGTAAAGGTCCCAGACTGCCACAACGGTGTATGATAATTGATTTTCAGAATTGCACATAACTTTTGTACAGATTTCCACACCTCCCGGGCACTACGTTTCTGTGCCCCTCATCTCCTGCTCTCCCGATATTTTATTTAGAGCGTGTCTCCCCCGCGGAGTCCGTTTGTTAGAGCGGACCCGCCTGAGCGGGGTTAGCGCTCTAGTTTTTCCCCTGACATCACGGCATAAATTGCACGCTGGCGCGGACACTCCAAAGGCAAGCCCGTCTGCGCCCGTCAGCGCCCAGTGCCAGGACCCCAGGTAATTTTAAACTGGACCACTATTCAAAGCATTTTTTATTAAGCCTACAACCAAATTCATGCGGCGAAAATAATAAGGTAAATGGGGGGGGGGAGGATTGGAATTATAATAAATATCTAGAATGTGGCTTCTGTCTGGTCAACGATCAGGATCGGACTGAATCAACTGAGGTGACTGCCGGCCCGTTACTAATTAATGAAGCACACGGTATCAGGCAGGACACCCAGATTCCGACGCCCCAAAGTGCCACACATGAGAATGGTGCCATAGCTAAGAATAGCCTTCGGTGCTTCCTATTAAACACTCAGTCGGTAGTAAAACACCAAACCGAGTTGGAATCACTGATAGAGGAACATAACCCAGACATTGTATTCTTAACTGAGACCTGGACGGATGACACTTCCGCTCCGGACTGGAATGGTGCTATCCCCCCAAACTATATGCTGCTCAAACACGACAGATTGAGCGGTAGAGGAGGGGGAATCTGTTGTGTACAGAACTGATGTCAGCACACATGGGTGGTGCCTAAGTAGTCTCCATGACGTCCTCTTGGCGCTTAAGACGCCAGCGACTGATGCGGACCCGCACGACACCACCTACCCATGCGCAGGGGTTCTGTTAAAGAAAAACTTTTCAGATCCAGTCTGATGCCTGGGGATATTCTAAGGTAAGGGATCGCTCACTAACCTATGTCTAGTGCAGATATATCGTTACACAGGTAGTAACTTGTGCTTTCGAGTCAGACTCTTGGTGCATCAACAATGTCCCAGTGAAGGACGGGCTTCAGGCCCTGGATGTCCTGCCACTGATTATGTCCATGAGGGATCTGCAACTCTTGTGCCTTTGGTGTCTGGAGCACCACCACGACAGAGTTGTCCTCGAGTGCCAGGCCATGAACTCAAAGGCTTTACTGGAGCGTCCCGATAGCTGCTGGAGGCCCGGCACTCTGTTCCGCGTTGCTCTCGTTCGTGGGGAAGGTCTCGAATGGTCGGGGAGCCTACACTTCTCGCACTCCAAGTCGTTTGGGAGATCCGGTAAGCACAAGAAGTCGAAGCAGCACACGTGTTCTTCGACTTCACCCCGTCGGTCGACCGCGGGCTTCCGAGCGTAGTCTCTCGAAAGCTTAGTCTCCGGAGCATACTTCTGAGACTGCTCTGTGCCTCCCTCTGTTTCCAGGAGCTGGAGCGTCTTGTGCCCAGATCCAGAAGTTCTGTACTGCCTTGCGCCTCATATTTGGGCAGCCCTTTACCGCTGGCATGCCTTCGGGCCTCGTGGAATCAGTCAGGGGCCCTGGGACTTTGAAGCAGTCAGCTCTGGCCCAGAGGCTCCCGTGGATCCAGGCCTGAATCATCTCACTCGACCTTCCCTAATGTCTATGCGGAGCATTGTCGACCGTGCCACCGGTCGACGCCAACCCCATCCTCATTCCTGAAGCGGGTACTGAGCCGGAATGACTGCTATTCCGATGCAGGAAGGGACTTTAGTTCCTCTGTTCATTGTTGGTGTTCCTTTTGGGCCATAAGATAAGGAAGAGGACTGACAGAGGCCTCTGGACTCTTTAACAGACAAGATTGAGAAATAGGACTGGAGAATGGACCTATGTGATGCCTGTTGTCTGGACACTTCCCCTGACACTGGCCCGCTTACTCCCCCCAACCCTGGCTACGGAGGAGGGAGCTTCCTATGCTGCTGTGGTGAGAAGGGCAGCCGAGGTCCTCTGCCTCGAGCTCCCTATGGTGGCAGTCAGTGCTAACCTCATGACAGGTGCTCAGCCTCCGGCTTCCTCTTCTGAACCCCTTTTTCCATTCAATGAAGCCCTCACGGACCTCCTTCTGGGCATTTCGACCTAGCTAAGCACATGGGCTCCTGTGGCTAGGACAATTTCAAGCCGCCACCACCCACTCCGGGTGACCTAGCATTCCTGACCCAACACCCCTTCCCTGAGAGCTTGGTAGTCCAAGCCTCATAAAAAGACTCACTTCCTTCTCCCCCAGATAGGGAATCCAAGAAGCTGAACCATCTTGTAAAGATGTTCTCTTCCTCCAGGTTGGCGTTGTGGTCGGTGAATTCCGCATGCCTCTCAGGCTGATACACTCATACTATCTGGGATATGGTCGCGCAGGTGCTGCCTCAGTGCCTGGAGGAGATTCCAGGCTGTTCTCTTTCAGTCAGTTGCAGACTTGAGAGATGCAGCCAAATTCACCATTACGATGTGGACTGGATACTACCTACTCACTGGTCAGAACTATTGCCAAGTTGGTAGCTGTAAGACGCTATGCCTGGTTATGGATTTCTGGTTTCTATGGGGATGTCAAGTCTTACTTGATGGACATGTCCTTTGATGGCCTTTTTGGCGACAAGGCTTCAGTGCTTAAAGGAATCTCGAGCTAGGGCCAGATCTTTGACATTTGCAGCTACCTCACATCCACCTCAGTCTGCCTTTTGTCCATTTCGTGGCTACAAAAGGGACGCCCAGCCACGTCCTCCCCAGCCACAGTCACGCAAACTGTCTAGCCTCTTCGTTGCTGCGGACGTGGGATCCGGCGTGCTAGTCCACCCTTCTCCCCCACCGCAGCCTCCAAACCTTCCTAGTCTGGCGTTTCAGGCCCATCAATGGCCAGTTGGAGGCAGGATCCGCCATCACCACCTTCACTGGCAATCCATCATGTCCCACATGTGGGTTCTGCAAGTAGTCCAGAGGGGCTACTCTCTCCACTTCGAGGTTACCCCTCTGTGCCACCTTCTTATGAACGCATGACAGGGCATCATTTGACACTTCTCGGCCAGGAAGTATTGAATCTTGGCCAAGGGAGCTATAGAGAGGGTGCCTGTGCCGAAAGTAGTTGTGGGTGTTAATCCCGCTACTTTCTGGTACCCAAGAAGAACAAAGACCTGCGTCCTATCTTAGACCTGCGGGCCCTCAACTTCCTCTTCCGGTAGAAGTTGTTCAAAATGCTCACCCTAGCCCAAGTTCTCTCTGCGCTCGTCCAAGGAGACTGGTGGCGTTGGACTTGCAGGATGCTCATTTTCATATCCGCATCCTGCCAGCACACAGATGTTACATTCAGTTCACTGTAGACTGTGAGCACTTTCAGCTCAGTGTGCTCCCCTTTCCCCTTACCAGTGCCCCTCGGGTGTTCATAAAGGTGATGGCGGTGGTCGCAACTCATCTACGCAGATCAGGGGTTATGGTCGTCCCCCTATCTGGACTGGCTGTTGAAGGCGGACCTTCCCCAGGATGTCGTGTCCCACCTGAAGACCACGGCAGACCTCCTGCATTCGCTTGGGTACACTATCAATGTGCCAAAGTCACCTCTGACTTTCTCTGACACTCCCTTTCATCAGGGTGGTTCTGGACACAGTGCAGTTTCAGGCCTATCCTCCCGAGCAGTGAGTCTGGGATATTCGGGCTGTGAATCGGTTATTTTAGCCTCTATCCCGGATTTCGGTGAGAATGACAGAGGCTGCTGTGCCTCATGGCCACCTGTAAATATAAATGCATGTGTCTTGTAAAGCGCACTGCTGCCCTGAGGCGTCGTGGCACTGTAGACCGCTGGGGAACCCGTCCTGGCTATCCCTGAGATGATCCCTACTGGGTATCTCCAAGGTGAAACCAGGCATCCCTGGCGAATGTGGGGGGCCGTTGTAGAGATGAGGCAAGCTAATGCCCAGAGTTGCCGAGTGTGATCCCTGGTTAGAGTAGGCACCGAGGCGAGAATTATCGAGTCCACTGACCCTGGTCCACGACCCTGCCGCGTCGGGAATTGAACCCTGGTCCCGGGCTGTTCTCTGCTTCCGGGTCTGCCGCCTCTAACCAGTGAGCCACACCACTCCTGCATCCTGCTGGTGGATTATGCCAGATCTGCAGTGGGACCTATGGGTTCAGTGAGATCGGCATCAGGGGAATCTTTCAGTACAACAACTGCAGTGGTGGCTAACATACCCAGATTGAGTCAGAGGCAAATCCCTCTCCCTTCCCCAACCAGATCGAACAGTAGTGACGGATGCTTCACTTCTCGGATTGGGCAGCCACCTAGGAGAGGCGGAGATCAGAGTTGCCTGGTCTCCGGCGAAGTCCAGCCTCCATATCAACCTTTTGGAGCTTCGGGTGACCGGACTGGCACTGAACGCATTCCTTCCCTCTCTCAGGCAGAAGGTGGTGCAGGTGTTCACCGACAACACCACTGCTATGCGACACTGCAACAAACTGGGTGGGTTGGGGTTGTGGACCCTTTGTCCAGAGGCTCTCCACCTCTGGAATTTGCTGGAACAGCAGGACATAACCCTGGTGGTTCAACACCTTGCGGGCTCCCTGAAACGCCAGGATGGACGAACTCAGCAGTCTGTGTCTAGTTGATCACGAATGGTGTCTCCATCTCGAGGTTGCACACGAGGTTGCACAGTCTTTCAGCAGTGGGGAGAGCCTTGGTTACATCTGTTCACCTCCGAAGAGAACACGCAATGTCAGCAGTTTTGCGCATTGGAGCTTCCAAGGCGGCGCTCGTTCTGCTGTGTTTTTTGCCATGAGTGGAGTTTTGACCTCCTGTATGCCTTTCTGCCTGTACCACTTCTGCCCAGAGTGCTTGAGAAGATCAGCCGTGACCGGGCTAAAGTAATTCTTGTAGCTCCGGACTGGGCACAAAGTCTGGTACCCTGACCTTCTGATCATGGCCATCGATCCTCCGATTAGACTGCCCCTTCGGGATGATCTTCTGTCACAGCAGCAGGGAACATTTCCCCAATAAATCTATCCATTCCCCATCTCCTTTTGTGGAGATTGAGAGGCGGCAGTTGACTGCTTTCGACCTTCCGCCCGAAGTCTGTGATTTCATCTTGGTAGCCATGCGTACCTCCACTAAGACTGTATATCCCTGTAGATGGAACAAATGTGTGGCCTCGTCTGAATTCCTTGTTGCCATCACCTCTGCTCGCAAGGTGAGCAAGCCCCAGGCTTTATCTTCTAAGCCCCCTTTTCTATCGGTCTATCCAGATAAACTTGTGCTGTGGACGAAACCTTCATGGCTTTTCATGTGGGACAAGATGGAGTGGAGACTCCACCGCCTGGATCCAAAACGTGGACTGGCTTTTTATTTTGATCGCACAAAAGAATTCCGAATGGATGATCAACTCTTCCTTGGCTATGTGGGTGCCAAGAAAGGTTGGGCTGTTCAAAGATGGATCATCTCTTGATGTGTTGTCCTTTGCATCAAAATATGCTATGTTTTGGCAACTTGCCCTCTTGTTGGTTTGCTTGCTTATTCCGCCAGAGCAGCGGCTGCTCCCACAGTTTTAGTACTTGGGAATTCCAATCCTTGACATCTGGCAGCAACATGGGCATCCTTGAACACGTTTACCAGACACTACTGCCTGAACATCCAAGTCCTGAGGGATGGGTACTTTGCCAGTACGGTCCTCCAGGATTTTCTGGTTTTATCTTGGTTTGCAGACCCTCCTCCTAGGATGGTATTGCTGGTGTATCTATTATAAAGTTTGAATCTACAACTAACTCTCTATTTAATGAACAAGTTACTTACCTTCGGTAACGATGCATCTGGTAGACACATATGTTAGTTGTAGATTCCTTCCTGCAGCAGTTTATAGCTTACGAACTTCCTCCCGAAGTCTGTCATTTTATTCTAGCAACCAGGTGTCCCTCCACCAAGACAGTATACCTCTGCAGATGGAAAAAGTTTGTATCATATTGTACAACAAATTCTTGTACAAAAGTAGGATCTACTTCCATGGATACCCCAACTTTTTGCTGGTCTCAGGTTTTTTTCTTCTTTTAACTAGTTTGACTGACATTCTACTAATCACAATTCCATTCACTGTGCTTCCTCCCTAAATTTGACATGGTAAGTACTTTGGTATCTCCACATTGAGCTCCTGGTGTCCCTAGTATATGGTACTGAGGTACCCAGGGCATAGGTACACCAGGGGTTTCTCATGGACTGCAGCATGTATTCTACCCATGAGACCACTCAAACTTTGACTACAGGCCTGCCATTGCAGTCTGTGTAAGTACCACTTATGACAGATATACGTTTTCTTATATCTGAGGTTCCTATACTTAAAACCTTTAATTCACCCCTAAGGCAGGCCTTTCAATCCCGAAGGCAGGGTTTTGAGTTATAAGTGTGTGGATGCCCCTGCATGTGTAGGACACCCCTACAAACCCTAGAGTAGATGCTCCAGACTTTGTAAGTGTGGTCAGCCATTTTGATACATATAGTGGCCATCCATCACTACGCGATGGCTAACTATATTGTGGCTGTGCTGACCTGGGCATGTTTTATATCAAACATGTTGGAATCATACCCCAACACAGTTATCCGTGTTGGAGGTATGATTCCAGGCACTGGGGGTGAAACTGGACAAAGAACATGGGAGTATCCCCCCTCTGTCCATCCCCTCCTCTGGGAGGGACCCCCGAGTTGTTCCAACCCTTTCCTTAGGGTACTTAAGAACTGACCTGTGGGTGGGTCCTTACATTCGTCGTGGGACAAGACTCAACCCTGAAACTGTCACTCTCAGTAGTTTAGACACTTGGAATTCATTGGACTTCGCTTGGAACCGAGACTACACCAAGGAAGACTCCTGCTGCTCCTGGTCTCGCTGTTCATCAAGTCTTATTCGTCATCTGTGCTTTATCCAGTTTCTTCAACATACCTGTGGGCATCACGTTCATCTGAAGAAATATCGCTTGGAGTGAAGGAGCCACTCACCTGCTTCTACAGGCACCACCACAAAGCTAACTGATCTACTGCTCCTGTTGTCCTATGGACTTTCCGACGCCTAGCAACACAGGTGCTGGTTCTGTAACTCCCCCGAGGCCTGACCTGTCCTCTCTTCAATTTTGAGGCCAGCATCCCTGATCAGAACCGCTGGGAAGAAAGCCCTCTGCACCGTATTGAATTGCAGTTGCCAGTGCTTGTTGGCTCTGCACTCCGGAGATCTTCGTGCTATAAAAAGCTCTAGCCTCCAGCATCTCTTACCGCCAAGATCAGCATCCTCACCACATTCTCTGCACCGTAGACCTTTATCCTTGGTGAGCCGCTCGAGGTGCCATTGCCACTCCTGGGCCTATGGTCTGTGGGTCCTCTTGAGGGTCTTCTACTGCTTCAGGGGGCTCCCCCGCATGCTTGGGTCTTGCTCAGACTCCTGCTGTTGGCATGTACCTTGCTGGTCGAAACGTTGCTTCTTTTTAGTCTTCCACCCCAGTTGCAGCTACCAAGGCTTGTTGGTATTCTCTCCAGACACGGACCACCTAGTCACCAACATCTGACCTGAGACAGCTCGTGCGCAGCTCCTGGTCTTTCTCAGCGTCGCCTGCTCCTCACAGCTGGAGCGACAAAGTCACAGCCTCTGTAAAGTATTAGTTGGTGCAAGGTGGCTAACCCTCAGACAAGCGCTAAGAGACCGATGGTAATTATGCCCTGTATATAAGTATTACCAATATAACCGTTCACTCTTCAGAACCTCCCGACATCGGTGGGCATTGTGTCTCTGTACCTCCTTGTCACCCCCCAGTGGCATAGACTGTCCCCTCTGCAATTTCTTTACTAACAGAATCCACCCTTCGATTCCACCGTTCTTCACAGTCTTCTACAAATGCATCTTCTCCGAACTCTTCCATTGTTGCCTACGGCGGGTTCAGACGTCACTTCTCCCCTATGCACCCAGCTTCCCTGGAGTAGGCAACCTGGTGACTGGGGCATCCACGTGTGGGTTGGCTCTCCAAAGTTCTGTTTTCCAAAGGGTTTCTTCCTTGTTCTCTGGGAAAGGACCATAAACTACAACTTCTCCATTGACTCCTATTGGGTACACAGCTGTGTCTCCACTCTACACACAGCCCCCTTTGGTGGTTCCTGAGTGCTTACCTCAGGTGGTTCCTTGTGTCCCAGGCTCCTCTGGGTCTTCTAGTCCAAGTCTTGTTTTCCTTTGCAGTTCGTGTTTCACTTTCTTAGTATATGGTTTGGTCTCCCCCTGGAGACATCTGTGTTTTGCTTCTTACTTGATTGCATTTGAGGTAATTTTGTGTATTGTGTTGGTCTCTGGGTAGGAGATATAGCAATGAGATAGTGATATTGTGTTGTACTAAGTTGACTTATTTTTGCTAAACCATGTGTGGTTTCCTTTCATCTAATCTACACTATAGATTAATTGGTAAAAACAAGCTGTTTAACACCACTTAAAGATAAGCCTAAAGGCTGCTCTCCACAGCTACCACTTTGAGAGCTTTATATGAGTATCAAAGGCTTCCATAAGGGTTGCCTGGGTTAGTGCAATGTGCACCACTTGAATAAGTGTGCACCATATACTAAGCCAGTCTCCTACATTGGTGAGAGTGGTGGTATTTTAGCCTGCACTGTTTTACCATTTAACCTAGGTGAAGGTTACGTGAAAAACTAGCTAAGCGCAGTGTTTTTGTTGTCAGTAAGCCTGCAGAATTTTGTATTGGTTGTCAATGGTCTTAGCACAAACCTCTGTAGGGGAGTAGGGTCTCACCCCATTTATTTGCTTTTTGCTTCACTGGTTTTCGATTGAATGTGGCTGTGGGCCTGCTAATCAGACCCACAGCCCTGCTGTTCTCTCTCTAAATTCACACCATGTACTTTAGGTACATCACCAATTGGGATTGGGTCACTCTTATGAGTCCCTGTACAGTGTACTATAGGTACCCAGGGCATAGGTGCACCCAAGGCCTACCAGGGGCTGCAGCATATCTTTTGCCACCCCTGGCTGGGCATCCAAACTGACACAACTGGCGGATCACTCAGCTGGGGCAAGGTTGTGTAATCACCCCTTGCTTAGATAGAGTATACCTATGTCTAACCTTATATCTGGACACCTATACACCTATAAGTCACTCCAATGGCAGGCCTTAACAATCCTGAAGGCAGAGTGCTTAGTTTTATGTGAGATGGTGCTCTCTGCAGCTTTCGGAACAATGTCCTTATAGCTGTTCCAGGATATTGCCATACCATATACTCTTAAGTGCATTATGTACCTCGCGGTCAGATGCTAACTTTGGTTTGGCTTTATCAAAACATGTCGTGTAAGGTGTCATACGCTTTGGAATGCTACCCCCTCGCCAATTCTGGCGACGGGGGTAGCATTCCACCCTTCTAGAGGGAGAAGACATGTTACTTCCATTAATCCCGGTTAAAGTTAACCAGAGCCTCAGCATCACAAAATGGATGCTGCTGCCACACACAAGTCTGACCTCCTGCTGCTGGGAGTCCTTCCAGCGAGGGAGGCTTGGACAATAGGTTTCCTGTCACAGGGAGGTGCTAGCAACACCCCAGACAGGAGATAGTGGATTGGGGCAGGGAGGGCTGAATGAAAGGAGACACTGCCTCGGGCACACAAGGTGTCCCATGCATAGGCCAGTTCAAACCGGTGCTGGGGCACTCCAGCCAAAGCTCTGGCGCGAAACTGGACAAAGGGAAAGGGGTGTAACCACCCCCTTCCTGGGTCCCACCCATAGGAGAGACCTAGCAGGTAATCCAGCCCTAGATTTGGTTTATAGGTAGAAGCTGAGTCCCAAGACTTTAGATATTCCTGACAAACTCTGATACGAAACTCTGGACCCTTCGACATCCTACTCGACGTAGAAGACTGAAGAATCTCCCTTGTGGTCAAGGAGTGACCACCCTGTGCAAGCAGGCACCATCAAGCGCTCAACTGTTTGCTTTGTCATTGCTCCCGCCGGAGCTCGAACTTCAGAGCCTGACAAAACCCGGACTTCCAGACATCCAACAGCCCGATCCACAGCCCCAGCAAAGCTGAGACCCGTGGAGGCAACGAGAGACGTGGGACCGGCCATCTTGGAAAGCCAGCGAAGTGCTTTCCTGTGCAGCTTCTGAGGCACCCTTGAAGCTGGGGATTGAGAAGCCCCAGCCTCGAGCATCCATTGCACCGAAGATCACCTCTCCACACTCACCGAGTGCTACGTGGGACCCTTTTGCATTTTCCTGCTTGACGCGTCTGTCCGGTCACTTTCCTGTTGGCTAGTGGCCTCTGCGACGACGAATCTTTGAATTTCCAACGCTGGTCTGGTTGCTCCAGACTGGCCCTTGCTCCCCTGAAAAGGAGCAGCCCATCAGGCCTTGGGATTCCTGCGTGGGTTGCATTTGCCAAGGCCTGTTGATTCCGAATCGAGAACCGACACCACCAACACTGAGAGCCTTCGTGGGACAGTCCGTGCCCAGCTCCTGGTCGTTGTCGACACCTCCTGGTCCACGTGGCAGCGGAGACAAACTTCACGACAGCACCTGATCGCATCCCAAAATCGCCTGGTTCCTTCCTGGTTCCATCCTGGTCACTGGCTAGTGACCCAGACTGTCCCCTCTGCTTTCAGGTACTCTTCATCCTCGATTCGCCCTTGGATCCAACCGGACTCTTCTCTCCTGGTCGCCTACAGCATCTTTTCTCCAAGGCTCCATAGAACTCCACGACGAAACCCGACACACTTTGGGACCTATGCAACCTGTGGTTGAGGTAACACGAGTACTGCGGTGCTCCTGTGAAGATTATCTCTCCTAGTGTCCTAGTTTCAAGTGGTTAGCTTCTAGTCCAGTCGGAAGACTCCTAAATCTTTAACTTTCTAACTTTACGCACCCATTGACTTCTATGTTTGCACGCGTGTGCATTTAGACACTGCACCCGCATCCCGTGGGCCTCCTGCTCCCTAACAACTGTTAGTCCAGTGTAGCCCTAGCGATTCCCAAAGCCCTAGGCCTTACCATTGTTCGTGACGTGCTTCTTCTACCACTATTTTAGTATATGGTTTAGCGGGCCACCAGGGCTTATCCATATTTGTGCAACTTTTGTATGTTATATTAAGTTACTTGTTATGCGCTTGTGCTCCTGTGCTCATTAAGAGTTGAGGGGATTGATTTAGAAATAAATACATATTTATTTTGAATATATAACCTGTGTGGTGTCCTTTGATTTGATATTAAAAGGTTTGCATATGGTAAAACAGCTGGCTTCACATACCCTCTTGAGTTTAGCCTAAGACTGCTTTGTCCATGCTACCACTAGGATAGCTGGTCTATAAGGTTGACTTTACAACCATCACCATAAGGGTTGTTTGGACTGGTGCAAGGTGCTCACTAGAATAGTGAACATCATATACCAGGCCAACTTCTCACACTAGGAACTTGAGCAGGATAGTCCATCCTTACCAGGTGGGGGAGATGACATCCATAAATTGATCACTGCTTTGGAGAGGGACTGTGAAGTTCGGGGCAGTGGTCAGCTCTTTTGTGGCTCTCCTTTGCTAGCAAAAGTAGTGACAAACTTCACAGTTCGGGAAGAAGATGCAGATAATTACAGACATGAAAAATGCCCTTATGGATGGGTTTAGTTTAACCTCTGAGCAATACAGGGTAACATTTAGGTACACGCAGAAGGCACACACTTAAGACTGGGTAGAATTTGTAGACAGTTCTGTTAATGCTCTGCAAGGCTGGTTTCATGGAAGTAATGTACATGACTGAGGGACTGTACAATTAATTGATGAGGATCACATCCTTAACTGTCAAAATAAACAACTGCACCAGTACCTGGTGGATCAGATCTGACTTTTCCCCAAGAATTGGGAAAGAAGGCAGACCAGTGGGTCTGCACCACGGTGAAGCGTAGATTTCATGGTAGTGGTGAGCAGAAAAAGAAAGATTCTTCTAAGACCCTAGAGTTGGGTGGGGAGAAAGGTAAAGGCAAAAAAATTCACAAGGTTCCCATAAGACTTCCTCTGTCAGTGGGTTCCAAACCTCTTCCAACAAGAAACCTTAATGCTATCTCTGTAAGAAAAAGGCCATAGGGCAAAATATGCCAATTGCTCTGTCTGGAAACTACTCCTACTGCTCCTAAAGCACCTACAGCCCCTAGTAGTAGTGCCACCATGGGATTACTAGGGTTAACCTTGGGTACTGAAGTGAGTTGTGCCCAGTCAGATCACCCACTCAGACTGTTTTGATCTGTGATGGTGGAATTGACTTTTTAAATCTGCTATGCGCTGGCCAAGAAGAAATCCCTTGAGGGTTTCCGTACTCATTCCCCCAGAGTGAAGGTTGCAACCACACTGTTAGCATGTGGAGTTCTGGGCTTGGACATCTGCCAGGCAGCAACTTGGGCTTCTCTGCTCATGTTCACCAAGGTCTACTGCCTGGACAGTCGGCTGTTTCAGGAGGAGTGTTTTGCTCGTATGTTCTGGCAGGACATTTTGGTGTGAAACAGTTTAACAGACCCACCTTCGGGAAGGTATTACTTGAGTATCCATTCTAGGGTAAAGAATCCGCAGCTTGAAGTCGGTCAGAAGAAAAAGTTACTTACCTTTGACAATCCCTTATCTGGTAGAGCCTGTCTATCTGCAGATTCCTTAACAACCCACCCATCCTCCCTGCTCTGCAAATAGATTTCTCGTTCTTCTATCCAAAATCTCCAATGTAAACAAGTTGGCTGCTGAGTAATCTATTATGGAAGTTGCCTTTTGCAAAATGTGTCCAGGCTGGGGGCTTATCTCCTGGGAATGTACCATTTAGTACGCAATGGTCTAATGCTCTCGGAGACTCAAGGCGAGTACCTTGGATGTTTTTACCTCTTATGCTGGAGCTACCTGTATTGGTATGCTCAACGCTTCATTGTGAGTAATTATATTTTCTACTGTATTATACGGGTGGAACAAATGAGTTGAAATCCCCTGAGATTATCGTATAGTGTATCTGAAAGAGACAATTAGTATAGATTCCTAACCTGAGAATTACCTCCAGGCGTCAGACTGGATCCGGGGAACTTTTTCATCAGCAGTACCCCTGTGCGTCGATAGGTGGTGTCGGTTGACTAAGCTACCTTCATGGTCGCCGTAATGACGTTGCGGTATCTACTTCGATGCCACCCTTGCATACTGATGTCCGTTCTTTATTTTTCCGCTCCAACAAGCGCAGATCTGGAGAGAGCAGTACCTCCAATCATTTTTTGCGACTTTTGTCGACACCGTTTTTGAGTCGATTGACTCCTGGTGCATGCAGGGATGTCTAGTTGTCCTTGGCCTGGCTTCAAGGCTTGCGACACCTGTCGCAAGCGGATGTCGGTTACGGACCTGCACCGTGTGTGCCAGTGGTGCCTGGAGCGCGACCGTGCTCAAGTCATGCTCCAATTGCCGGACCATGAGTCCGAAGTCTTTCGGGAGCAGTCTCGAAAGCTTCTTGAGGCACGGCAGTCCGCTCCACGCCATTCGAGGTCCCAGGCGCGTGGGAGGACGGGCGACCAGTCGCGGAGTAAGTCGAAGTACAAGAAGTAGTCGAAGAAGCATCGCCGCTCTTCAACTTCACCCCGTCCGCCGACACGACGAGGGTTGCAAACTGTGCCACTCCCGCAGATCCGCATGCGGAGCCTGAATGGTCGACTCAGTTTCCCTCCCTTTCCGGAATCCAGAGCGACCACTGCCCAGCTTCGAAGTTTATACGAAGTGACGCATGCCATCTCTGGGAAGCCTGACTCCGCTGGCATGCCTTCGGGCCCCGCCGACTCTGCTGAGGGCCCTGGGCTTTCGACGCCGCGGCTCTGCCCCTGGCACCGCAGGGTCCCCTTGGATCCAGGCCTGGATCAGCATCGGTCAACCTTATAACACCTTCCCTGGCGCAGATTCCACGGGCACCATGTCCGCACCCGACACCAGTTGTGTCCCCAGCCGTCGTTGACCCTGGCCTCCACCCTGACTTGGACATGGAGCTGGACTGACGTAGACTGGCGTGGAGTGGTACTTTTGTATCTGTTCTAACCTGGTGCTCCTTACAGGCTAGATTGGCAACCAGAGGAGGGTGAGGAGGACTGCGAGGGGTCTGTAGACCCTTTGGCTGACCATTTGGTTGAACCGGACTGGAGAGAGAAGTTGGGGGAAGCCAGTGGTTTGACACCTCCTCAGACCTTGGCATGCTGTCTCCTTCTACCGTGGCTACGTAGGAGGGTGCTTCATACGCGGTGGTGTTGCGTAGGGCGGCTGAGGTCCTCAAACTCCAACTACCTATGATGGCGGTCAGGCCGAATCTCCTGACGTAAGTGCTTCAAACGGAGCCTTTCAACGAAGCCCTTACTGGCATCCTTTTTGGCACCTGTTCCAAGCCAAACAGATATCCTGTGGATAGGATGAATGCCCAATGCCACCGCCTGGCTCCGGGCGACCCCTCTTTCTTCTTCCAATACCCCACCCCTGAGATCTTGGTGGTCCAAGCCTCTATGTCCAAAGGCGCATTCCCTAACACACCACTTGATAGGGAATCCAAAAAGCTGGACCATCTTAGGAAGATGTTTTCTTCCTCCAGCTTGGGACTGTGGTTGGTAAACACTGCATGTCTGTTGGGCCGTTGCACCCACTCTGTGTGAGCTACGGTATCACAGGTGCTGCCACAGTGCCCGGAGCAGGCCCAGGCCGTGCTCTCCTGTGCAGTCGCCGAAGGGAGAGACGCAGCAAAGTTTACCATAAGATGTGGACTGGACACCACCGACTCGCTTGGCAGGACAGGTTCAACGTTGTGCCCGTCACACCTGACTCCTTCTCAGAAGCTTCTTTTCATTGGACTGTTGACATGATGTAGTTTTGGGTTTATCCTCCCGAGCAGAGTTCAGGATATTCGGGCTATGATTCTGATTTTTCAGCCTCTATCCCGGGTTTCAGTCAGGGTGACCCTGAGGCTGCTGGGCCTCATGGCCTCCTGCATCCTGCTAGTAGATCATGCCAGGTGGCATATACGGGCTCTGCAGTGGAACCTGAAGTTCCAGTAGGCACGGCATATGGGGATTGTCCGATTGTGTAAAGATCTTGGAGGGCACTGCACGACAATTGCAGTGGTGGCTAACTAACAAGGATTGGGTCAACAGCAGATCACTCTCCCAGGCAGAGTTCACAGTGGTGACGGATGCATCGTTTCTGGGGTGGGGCGGCTACATGGGAGAGGCGGAGATCAGAGGTCTCTGGCGGAGTCCAGGCTCCACATCAACCTTCTGGAGCTCCGGGACATTCATCTTGCACTAAAAGCATTCCTTCCCTCTGTCCTGGGAAGAGTAATGCAGGTGTTCATGGACAACACCACCGCCATGTGATACTGCAACGGGCGGGGCGGGGTGGGGTTGTGGACCCTAAGTGGTTCTCCATCTTTGGACATGGCTGGAGCATCAGGGCATATTCCTTGTGGTTCAACACCAGGTAGGTTCTCTTAACGCCAGGGTGGACTAACTCAGCCGCAGGTGCATGTTGGATCCCGAATGGCATCTTCACTCGGAGGTGGTGCAATTCTGTGTGTTGGCATTTCCAAGGCGGCACTTGCTCTGCAACGCTTTTCGGCGCTAGTGTAATTGCGGTCTTCTATGCGCCTTTCCGCCTATACCACTTCTGCCCAGAGTGCTGAAGAAGATGAAGCGCCACCGGGCCCAAGACATTCTTGTGGCTCCGGATTGGGCACGAGGAGTCTGGTATCCCAAGCTGTTACACATGGCCATCGATCCTCCGATCAGGCTGCCTCTTCGGGAGGATCTTCAGTCTCAGCTGCAGTGGACGGTCCTCCACCCGAACCTGTCCAGTCTCCACCTCTTTGCGTGGAGATTAAGCAGCGACAGTTGACGGCCTTCGACCTTCCTCCCAAAGTCAGTGATATCTTGGCAGCCAGGTGTCCTTCCACTAAGACGGTATACTCCTGCAGATGGAACAAATTTGTGGCATAGTGCACAGCAAAGGCTGTGGATCCCCTTTTTGCCCCTCTTTGACGTTCTCTTGTTCCTCCTTTCTTTTAACCAGCAGGGCCTTGCTCTGGGCACTTTTAAGGGCTATCTCTTAGCCATTGCAGCCTTTCTTAGGCCCTCTGATGAGCCTTCTCTTTTCATGTCCCCTGTTGTAAATTGCTTTCTTAAGGGCATTACTCCTTGGTTTCCTCCTGTTCCCTTCGTAATACCTCAATGAGACTTGAACTTTGTTCTTACTTCTCTTGTGTGCTCCCTTTGAGCTACTACACAACTGTCCTCTCAGACTTCTTAATTTAAACACTACAATCCTGGTTGCCATCATCTCTGCTCGCAGGGTGAGCGAGCGCCAGGCTCTTTCTTCAAAACCTCTTTTTCTTGCTGTTCATTTGGACAAGGTTGTCCTTCGAACTCGACCCTCTTTTCTTCCCAAGGTGGTTACTTGGTCAAACCATCACTTGCCCTCCTTCTTTCCACCCCCGCATCCTTCTAAATAGGAAGAGGCCTTTCATTTTTTTTGGATCGCATGAAGCAATTCCAGGTGGATGACCAGCTCTTTGCTGGCTATGTGGGCGCCAAGAAAGGTCAGGCCGTGCACAATGGAGCATCTCGAGGTGGGTCGTTTGTGCATCAAAGCTTGCTATTCTTTGGCAAAGAAGGAGCCTCAAGTGGGACTGCACGCCCATTCCACCAGGGGGACGGTAGCTACCACTGCTTTGGGACGTTGAGTTCCCCTCAATGACCTATGTGAGGCAGAAACGTGGGCATTTCTGCACACGTTCACTAAACACTACTGCCTGGACAGCCGAGTCGAGAGAGACCGCTTCTTTGGCCGTTCTGTTCAACCAGGAGTTTCTGGTGTGAACTTAGTTCACAGACCCATCTCACAGGTCAGTATTGCTGGGGTATGAAATGAAATGAAAATTAAATGAATTTGTACTTGTAAAGCGCACTGCTGCCCCAGCAAAGGGGCGTCCTGGCACTGTACTCATACCGCTGTGGTACCCTTCCTGGCTTTTTCCTGTGAAATGTCCACTCCTGGGCACCCCCAAGGTGAAGCCAGGCGTCCCAGTGCTGTTGGGGCCGTTATGGAGATTAAGCAAGCTATTGCCCAGAGTTGCACAGTGGGACCCATGATTCGAATAGGCACAGAGGCGAGAATTATCAGTTCCAAGGAAATTGAGCCCAAGACCCGCCGAGGCGGGAATTTAACCCTGGTCCCGGGCCAGACCTCTGCATCAGGGTCTGCCGCTCTAACCATTGAGCCACACTTCTCCATTGATCTATCTATTCACAGGTCAGAAATCTATAACTGTCTCTTTCAGATGAACAATCTACTTAACTTTGGTAACGATATACCTGTAAGAGATATAGATTAGTTATAAATTCCTTAGCACCCCACCCATCCTCCCCGTTCGGCGAACTGATTTCTAGGGTTAAGGAAGGGCCCTATTTTTGTGCACCAGTGGTCATTGTCGTGCATGGCTCAGCGCTTCTGGCGTTGAATGTCATAAAAAGAACTGACGTCAGCGGGCGAGTGCGATGTCTAAGTAGATACTGCGGCTTCATTACGGCGACCATGATGTCAACAACTGACGAGGACTCGACCGACGCCATCTATCGACGCGCAGGGGTACTGCTGACGATAAAGTTCTCCGGATCCAGTCATCTAGTCTGAGGCCTGAAGTAATTCTCAGGTAAGGAATCTATAACTAATCTGTCTACAGAAGGTAAATAAGTTTTTCTTATCATAGATCCTCTTTAGGTTAATGAGGAAGTTTTCCCTCTAAATACGAGATGTGTATATAGAGAGAGATTGTGTGTGCAATTGAAATCGAGAACGATTGTGAGAGAGTGGCAGAGAAAAGGATTGGCAGAAGCAGAGGGGTGTGTGTGTGTGTTTGAGAGAAGGGCTGTGTGTGAGGGTGTTGGTTTGTGTGTGTGGGGGTTGTGGTTGTGGGTGTGTGGGTTTGTGTGTGTGGGTTGTGGGTTTGTGTGTGGGGGAGTTTTGGGGGGTTTGGGTGTGGGTTTGTATGTGAGATGGGGTTGTGGGTTTGTATGTGAGGTGGAGTTGTGTGAGGTGGGTGTGTGACAGATAATGAGAGCGATTTAGTGTGTGTGCGGGTGATTTATTTATATATATATATATAGCCTTGCTGCTTGCTGCTTAGTATTTACTTCGTGGCAATATCTCTACTATGTCTATGATTGCATTTTAGAAAAAACACACACAGCTGTAAATGGTTTGCAATCAACCGTTTTTACATATATACCCTCTTCTATGTCTGTGACACATCATGTGATCAAGCCTCTGTGAGAGGTGAAACGCGTCATGGCATTTTGCTGGCTGAATTATATGCACGGAATAAAGCACTGAAAATACTGCACGCATTTGTGGTTTCGTTCCGACGTTGTTTGCCCATGAGGTAATGGAGCGTGATGGATGGCGTCTGTTGAGCATATATATATATATCCGCAAAAGTATTTCAATCATTTGTTGAAAAAGATTGGGAAAAGCACACTCTCGAGTGATTTTCAAAGTTGCATCGACTTTTTCACGCTTGCCAATAGGGTTATTGGCAAGCGTGAAATAAAGTCGCTGCAACTTTGAAAATCACTCGAGTGTGCTTTCCCATTCTTTTTCAACAAATGATTGAAATACTTTTGCGGATTTAACATCGGCTGGACTCCTGCCGAAGGGAAAGGCACCCGTGTTTATCAGAGCGCCGACGTTGAAAAGGAGTCAACCTGGTTGATATATATATATATATATATATATATCTATATCCACTTGCTTGTCACTCCTTCTGGACCCCACGGACCCATGAAGAGTGGCACGCACGCCGGCGGAGTAAACCGGCAAATTAATCACACAGGAATTGTCCAAAAGATAAGCGCGCTCTCAGGAAAGTAAAAAGCCAGCACTCCAAATGGTGTAAGTGTTGTTCAATCCACAATTCCTGTGTGATATATATATAGATATAGATATAGAAATATATATATATATATATATATATATAGAGAGAGAGAGAGAGAGAGAGAGAGAGAGAGAGAGAGAGAGAGAGAGAGAGAGAGAGAGAGAGAGAGAGAGAGAGAGAGAGAGAGAGAGAGAGAGAGAGAGAGAGAGAGAGAGAGAGAGAGAGAGATATATTTCAATTTTTCAATTCAGTAGCTTTATTCGATTTTAATAATAAATAACGTCTGTTAAAATTGGATTAAATCAATAGAGTAAATCAGCTAATCATTGAAGAACGATTCCTTACGACGTACAATTAAAAACAGTCATGACAATATACATGCAATAGCACAAAGTATCAACAGGTTAAAAAATGTCTCCCCGGCCGTTGAAATAATTTTCTTATTGTTTGCGTGGTTATCACAGGACTGGCATTCACGGTTCTACCAATACATCAGGTTGTCACTTGCTAGAAGCAAATTAATATAACCTTCCATGCTTATTGCTATTGTGCATTGATTCAAATTGATTAGATGCGAAAAAGCTACTACCATTCAGTGCACAGACGCTTCTGCCCATAGAATAATTGTACTCTGTATTTGGTCTTAATAAAGGGGTGTATGACGCACTGGGGTAGAAGTCATGTAAATCCCAGGTGGATATAGGGCCGTCACCTTCTTGAGGCCGCCAGGTTTGCAGGTACGGGACAATGTGGGTTCTTAAATTTAACTAACACTCGATCGCCAGGAATGTCTTTTAGAAGAGAGCCTAATCAGCCCACCCTTCTGACATTCACTATTCTTCCATTAAGGTTGGTTGGCAAGGGTCTATTTTTTGCTAACCAAAACATAGCCTTGTTTAATAGATCTTCTTGCCTTTCCACTTTACCGTATGTGGGTGCTGGTACTTCCGAGAGGACACACACAAATGGTGCGGCCTCCGGTGGTAGGTGTATGCAAGGTGCTTTATTAAGCTCTGCTCTGGGAGCGGTATGCTGTGCTAGTACGGGTTTAGAAGAGATCTTAGAAGCATTTGGGGCCGAAGTGTTGAGAGCTAGTGGCTGAATTAGGACATTAGTATTTTGTCTAGTTAACGTAGGTGCTTCGGAGCCAACAGGTGGCTCTGAGCGGTTGGATGTTAGAGTTTTTAGTGGGTGGCAAGTTAGCCTTGATCATTTCTTTTAATCCCGTTAGCCGTTAGTGTTTAGTTTTTCCACCAACGGCAATGTAATAGATTTGACCATTAATTCGATCTGGGACAATAAAACCAAGTGGGAGGGAGGTAATAGATGGTGTATTTCTTCTCCTCCTCCATGGTTAAGGGGGAATTAGTGATGGACAATGAGGGACTTTTGTTCAATTTTTGTAGCTTTGGGTGTTTCCCATTGTGTTTGTCCCCTTCGTGCTTCCTTTTAACGGATAAGACCTGGGGGAGTGCTATGCTATGGGTGTTAACTTTTTTAGGCGATAGGGAAGCTTCCAGCGGGCATTGTTAGGGGATGGTGTACCAATACTATTTGCAAGACAAGGTAGGGCATTATTTTGTTCGGATCTCGATTCCACTGGGACATACCTAGTTTTGCACAGAATATTTAATTCCTCTTCCAATGAGAGGCTTTGCGCAGTACTGGCTATAAATGAAGGTAAATCTTGGCTAAATGTGCTATCTACTGACTGGCAGGAAGCAGTTTCGTCCGTTTCTCTTGGAATGGGCAATATTATCCCATTTGGGTGGTGAACTTGTGTCCCATGGCACGAACCCCTCTGAGGGATGGTTTTTCTGTCGATCCCCTTAGGAGACCTAATCTTGCTTGGTTATGAGTGGGATGTGTTTGCATAATACCAAGCAGCAACAACGTCAGGGAGTATTAGTGTACAAAATTTAAAAGTCCATAAATAAAGTCAAATATTAGATAGACCACAAAATATGGAGTCCAAGTCTCTTTACCTCCTCATGTGGAAGTGCCAAGGGGGGTGGCCCGTCCCGTCCTCAGGCCTCTGAGGGCCGTAGAGGGCCAGCCCTTTGCCCGTGCTTAGCCCGGCGTCCCGCGAAGGAGGGCTGTCGTTAGTTTTATGCGCCTCCTGGCGCTGTGGTCTGGTCAGGTGGATCCCGTGGGCTGCTGGGGATTGCAGTCCCCTTTCCTACACTCCTCGCGGGCCGGCGCTTCCCCAGATGGAGATGGGAGCGGGCAGCGGGAGGCAGGCGGCAACCCCAGCAGGCGAAAGGGCAACTCTCCACCCGGGCTCCCCAAAGGCAAGTTCAATGTAAACGATCCCCCCGCTCTGCAGGGCTGTCGTTAGTTTTCTGCGCCTCCTGGCGCTGTGGTCTGGTCAGGTGGTTCCCGTGGGCTGCTGGGGATTGCAGTCCCCTTTTCTACACTCCTCGCGGGCCGGCGCTTCCCCAGATGGAGATGGGAGCGGGCAGCGGGAGGCAGGCGGCAACCCCAGCAGGCGAAAGGGCAACTCTCCACCCGGGCTCCCCAAAGGCAAGTTCAATGTAAACGATAGATATATATAGATATATATAGAGAGTCAAAAGTTTCTTCAATGGTCCTTCGAAGAAAACACACGAACACTTGGATCTCCCAAAAGCCTTTTAATGAGACCGATTAAAGGCAATCACTCTACGCGTTTCGGGTCTGTGACCCTTGCTCACGGGTAAATTTCAACATACTCAGTGCAACTTAAATAGTCATGTGACAGTTGTGCAAATCATAAAACCGAAAAACAGACTAACTGTGATTCTAAAATTAAATAACAAATGTAAATAATACCTTTTCCTTTGTATGCACATATTTTCTAGCGGTTTATTAAATTTTAAACCATATTCTTTTCAGTGACAAACATCGATATTGATATATTTTTAAAGCCGTAGGGTTTAGGGGATTTCAACACAAAATTGAAGACAGGGGTAATTGAAAACAGGGGTAATTCCACTTCTATTACTTTTAGTCTGTGTGCGTCCCTTCTGGGACAAAAATTGCCTCTTAGTCCTTTATTAATCAGGACAGACTCCAGTGACAATAAGGTATCTAGCCCAAGTGGACACCCCCGGCTCTACATCACCGCATTAATTAAATGCCTTATTGTACCCTCTTGTCACAATTTCTTTTTCCCTCATTCTGAACGACCAACTTAGAGAAAGTTATCAAGCCCAAGTGGGCATTTCTCTCCCCCAATTCAACGCAATTTGACTCAATTTATAAAGTGTACATGAAAAGATTCTCGGTATCCGTGAATCCTACCGCCTCTTTTCTTCATGTGCTCTAGAGTAAAGAAAACAAATACAAATTATAAATAAAACAACCTGTGACTGATATGTACTTATTTGAAAAAAACAAATTTGCTTCTTAAAATTACTATCTAGGAGAGATCAAAATAGATAATCAAATATTCTTATTAGCAATTTGGATACCATGTAGACTGCTGCTTCTAAGCTCCTAAAAACGAAGTAAAATCTTTATAATTCAAATTCTCCAATGATGTAAGCCATTTTTATCCCCTATTATACAACAAAACAGTAATCATTTCATTCCTAGCAGATTAACCCAAATGTACTTCAAGCTCTTCATCGCAATTGTGCCCTAACTGAGTCATTGTCTTATACTGAATGATTATTCTTGACTCGAGCCTCCGTAGGTTTTGGACTCTATTCCCACCTCTTTCATCAAACTAGATCGTATCCAACACACAAAAGCTTAGTATTGATGTGTCCTGTTTATGCTGGCTTTGAGATATATATATATTCACTGAAAAAACCATAGGTTATAGACCATATATAGTTAGGAATTAGCATTTACAAAACCTTGAAAATTCACTGAAAAAACCATAGGTTATAGACCATATATAGTTAGGAATTAGCATTTAAAAAACCTTATTTTACTCACACAAAACCATTGAAATTCCATATATAGTTAGTTGCACTAACTATATATCGCGCACCCGCAATCCACTGCTGATCATGTCACATATTACATCATTCATGACATGGTCAGTGACATCACTGATGACATCTCAAATGACATCACTGATGACATCTCAAATGACATCACTGATGACATCACTGATGACATCTCAAATGACATCACTGATGACTACATCCAGTGACTGTATAATTCTGTAAAGTTAAAATATGTCTTACATATTGAAGAATGAGTGGATGTATAAGTGTCTTGATGAAGGATTTAGTAGGGGCATGGCTGACTGTATGAGTGACTGATTAAATGTGTCTCACTGAGTGCATGGGTTAGTGACTAAACTGTCTTAATTTGTGCATCATTATGTCTGTTGTTCTGTAAACTGCTGCATATGTTGATCATTAGCTATATGATTAACTGTATTGGTTATTGATTGGTTGCCCAAGCATTTGTATGGGAGACTGAGTGTGTGTCTGGGTGGCTGGGAGGTGTATGACTCTCTGCATAGATGTGTGAGCAGTTGATTGACTAGATGTATGGGTTCAAAAGTGCATGTGGAAACAGCTGTATGGGCGGTTGACTGTGTGCATGAGTGTATTGGTGAGTGAATGGATATCTCAGTGCTACATGTCAAAGTAAGTACATATGTAAAACACAGTACATGTGAGAGTTGACATATATAAATAACTGTGCATAAGAGCCAGTGAATGTGTGAGTGGCTGTATGGATCATTGTGAACTTGTATCCAGGATTGTATAAGTGAGTAAATATGTTTTAGTATATGTTTGAATAAGTAAGGTGTGTATAACTGTATAGTTGAGGAAATGGAGGTGTGATTGATTCTTTGCATGACTGACTAAGTGTCTGAGTAACTCCATGGATGAGTGACAGTCTATGAGTGTCTGTTTACACTGAGTGTATCTAAGGTTATATTAGAGTCTGAAGAGGTTCATCGTATTATCACATGAATGATGTCATCAGTGATGTGATCAGTAATGTCAAATGAGATGTCATCAGTGATGTCATTTGAGATGTCATCAGTGATGTCATCAGTGATGTCATTTGAGATGTCATCAGTGATGTCACTGACCATGTCATGAATGATGTAATATGTGACATGATCAGCAGTGGATTGCGGGTGCGCGATATATAGTTAGTGCAACTAACTATATATGGAATTTCAATGGTTTTGTGTGAGTAAAATAAGGTTTTTTAAATGCTAATTCCTAACTATATATGGTCTATAACCTATGGTTTTTTTAGTGAATTTTCAAGGTTTTGTAAATGCTAATTCCTAACTATATATGGTCTATAACCTATGGTTTTTTCAGTGAATTTCAATGGTTTTTTAATAGCAAATATCATAAGCTGTCGAATGTCAAGTACGTGGTAAGTGAAAACATTTTCGTGTTTATGCACACTGATCTGCTTTGAATGGTGCCCCCCCCCCTCATTTCTATTAGGAGTACTCTCTCTTTGTAGATAGTGAAAGGTAGTTAACGCAGGCCTTTGCCCCCGTTGTAATCCGTCGTGCCTGCTTCTCTCTCCATTTGATTGATTGTTATCCAAGTATTTACTGTTTTAGAATTAGTTCTCTTTGGTTCATTCTCTATTTACAAACAAACACAGAGTCGCAATACTCTGTTTAGTCTTTGCAGATAACGAAAAATCGTGTAAAAAAAAAAGAAAAGGAATCGAGCAAAATCAGTAGGCCACTAATGGGATCTCTTTTTGACCTCGCTAAAATAGAAACATTAGGAACAACCCCTCATGACAAATACAAAACTAGTGAGATGAACTGAACTCCATACAATGATGGCTGCAAAACAGCTCGGCTCCGCCACCCACCCCGCCCAAAATAACGATAAAGAGCGGCTGCCATGATTGGTTGCGGAATGGCCACGACGGAGCTACGAAATGGTGCTGCTCTCATGCTAACCCCAGCTTCAGTCTGAAACATCCAGAAACACTGTAGACTACCAATTCGATCAGTTCCGGTAGCGCCCCAATGTAACCCGGTAGAGAAGAACTAGCCCTCCCCTCTTTGACTGATGGTTCTTGTTGCCTGTCCCTTCTGTTGTCATTTAACAGAACTATTTAGCCTGCTGAAAGGGGTTGTGTTCCGACCGCTGGTTGGTGGAGACATTTTGACTATATTCTGGACCTGCGTTGTCGCGTAATGCGTCATATGACGCGCCGCGTTAGCGCATCCGGAAGTCATCCGGGGCGCACAGCGCGTAACGTAAGCATAACAAGTCATGTGACTTGTTAATAAAACTTTTCATTGGTTCATTTTACTTTTCTTATTGTAATGATGAAAGGCTTGGTCATATGACCCAAAAATTACGCTTTTCATTACTTCCGAACATTATTTTTTCTTAAATATATGTTATAATGTTCCAGGCTAATGTACTTTCCCGGAAATTTTACAACTGTCCTGCAAGTAAAATATATTCTTTTTTCGAGAAAAAGAGCGTTTCTTCGTCCCATGACGGAGCCGTTGAGCAAAAGAGGGTCGACCTGCTGTCTTAGTCGCCGATACGCCTGAATATGAGATTCTTATCGATCACTTTATGTTGCAGGAATAGAAAACACAACAGCCCTTGACCATTTATCTTTACTGCGTTCCTTCGTATTATACCTTTTACCCTTCATGTAATTGGTCTGCTTTATTTCACTTGCCTTTTAATGATTCTAAAACAGTGACTATTAAAAACTTTACCAATGTATATACTACTACCATGTTTTCTTTTAAAAACCTTCATTGTGAAAATTTCATTATACAAATACGAGCCTATAACCACGTGGGCCTGCCACGGAGCAAACTGTAATCGTATATGATGAATAGACATTTACACTGTAGAGGAACGTAACGGGCGGGCCATTAGGTTGCAAGAACTAAGGTGTCTAACAGTTACGGAATCGGTGGACGTACATTTTATAATTAAAATACGACAGGGCCAGTTACAATAAAATTATCTAGATATACATTTGCGGGCAAGTACCATGGGTGACGTTAATTCGAACTTTCAACAGTACAGTAATCAATAACACATCAGAACTTAATATCAATAGGGATGTCGAAATATTCAATCAATTCTCGTCCCCGCCCGCCATGTGCTTCAAAACTGCATACGTATCTCGTGATTTCAAGGTTCTGCAACCAGTACACAACAAGGAGTTACGAGTCCCATTTATTCCGGCGCCATTTTGGGCGAGGACGGGCAGGTCCAGGATATAGTCAAAATGTCTCTACCAACCATCGACTATGATGATGTTCATATGCTGTATTTATTAGAGTAACACTCATCTGTCCACATGAAATTAATTTGCCACAATCTAAACATGCCATTTTAATCTTTCCAAAGTTCTTCTAAATATTTGGGACCGTTTCCCTTGCCTCTGAAGCTCTCAGTGCCACTTCTTTGATGAATGTACTAGCAGGTCAGGGGTTCTCCTCCAAATCTCTCTTTTATGCAGCATTATAATTAATTGGTGCCACCTCTCCATATGACGATGCATGGTATAGTTACCACAACTATATTTTTTTTCGGTTCCTTTGGAGAGTTCATCGTGGCAGATGAAGCGTGTAACGTACCGGGCATTTACCTTTTTTTGCATGTACAGGAAAGGAAAAAAAAATCGAGCGTCCGAGTTCTAAGGTGTCCCAGGGCCATTTTAGTGGACCAGGCCCAAATCCAAAGAACAGGCCGCCATTTTGAGAGTCCTCTTGCAGCCGCCTGTCGCTGTAGCATCAAGAGCAGCCGAAACTCAGCTGAATGGCAACTGAAACGGTAAAGGGGCGCCCCACTACAGCAGACGAGCCTCCACCTAGGAAGGCCCATTCACCCCAGCTCCCCCCCCCTTCGGTCACCCCACGCCGTTATTCGGAGCAGTATTGTAGGATGGCCACACCAGTGCGGCAACTTGCTAGACATCACCTCGGTGGTAACCGAATCTCAACGCCTTGTGGTGTCTTCTATTCAGAAAACATTGTTATGCTGCCTTCGACCTATTCGCCGCAAGTGCGCACACAACTCAACTGCATAGCTTGCTAGACACCACCTCGGTGCCATCCGGATCTTGGAATGTCAGCGCCTTTTGGTGTCTTCTCTTCAGAAAATATTGTTGCGCTGCCTTTGGCCCCATTCGCACATCAGTCCGCTACTGACGCCATCTCACAGGCTAATGGGGCGCCCCACGCCGACTTTCAGCATTGTAGGATGACCACACCAGTACAGCAACTTGCTAGACATCACCTCGGTGCCATCCGGATCTCGGCGCCCCACTGCAGATGAAGTGCCTCTCAACTATGAAACCACCACGGTGACATCCGGATCTTGGCGCGTTGTGCTGCCTTCGGCCTATTCGCACATCGGTCCGCTACTGACGCCATCTCACAGGCTAATGGGGCGACCCACGCCGAGTTTCAGCATTGTAGGATGACCACACCAGTACAGCAACTTGCTAGACATCACCTCGGTGCCATCCGAATCTTGGCATCTCAACGCCTAGTGGTATCTTCCATACAGAAAATATTGTTACGCTGCCTTTGGCCCCATTCGCACATCAGTCCGCAACTTAGACATCACCTCGGTGCCATCCGGATCTTGGCATCTCAGCGCCTTGTGGTGTCAGTCAGAAAATATTGTTGCGCTGCCTTTGGCCCCATTCGCACATCAGTCCGCTACTGACACCATCTCACAGGCCAACAGGGCGCCCCACGCCGACTTTTACCATTGTACTATGGCCACACCAGTGCCACAACTTGCTAGACACCACCTCGGTGCCATCCGGATCTTGGCATCTCAGCGCCTTGTGGTGTCTTCAAATCAGAAAATATTGTTGCGCTGCCTTTGGCCCCATTCGCACATCGGTCCGCTACTGACGCCATCTCACAGGCCAACGGGGCGCCCCACGCCGACTTTCAACATTGTAGGATGGCCACAGAAGTGCGACAACTTACTAGACACCACCTCGGTGCCATCCGGATCTTGGCGCGTTGTGCTGCCTTCGGCCTATACGCACATCGGTCCGCTACTGACGCAAACTCACAGGCCAACGGGGCGCCCCACGCCGACTTTCAGCATTGTAGGATGGCCACACCAGTGCACCTTACTAGACACCACCTCGGTGCCATCCGGATCTTGACGCGTAGTGAAGCTGCAGCAGCTGCAAATAAGCTTCAGACAGTGTTACAACCGCTGCTCAGAACTCTCAACTATGACACCACCTCGGTGCCATCCGGATCTTGGCATCTCAGCGCCTTGTGGTGTCAGTCAGAAACTATTGTTGCGCTGCCTTTGGCCCCATTCGCACATCGGTCCGCTACTGACGCAAACTCACAGGCCAACGGGGCGCCCAACGCCGACTTTCAGCATTGTAGGATGGCCACACCAGTGCGGCAACTTGCTACACACCACCTCGGTGCCATCCGGATCTTGGCATCTCAGCGCCTAGTGGTGTCTTCTATTCCGAAAATATTGTTGCACTGCCTTCGGCCCCATTCACACATCGGTCCGCTACTGACGCCATCTCACAGGCCAACGGGGCGCCCCACGCCGACTTTCAGCATTGTAGGATGGCCACACCAGTGCGGCAACTTACTAGACACCACCTCGGTGCCATCCGGATCTTGGCGCGTTGTGCTGCCTTCGGCCTATTCGCACATCGGTCCGCTACTGACGTAAACTCACAGGCCAACGGGGCGCCCCACGCCGACTTTCAGCATTGTTGGATGGCCACACCAGTGCTGCAACTTGCTGGACACCACCTCGGTGCCATCCGGATCTTGGCGCGTTGTATTGCCTTCGGCCTATTCGCACATCGGTCCGCTACTGACGCCGCCTCACGTGCCAACGTATTTTCTCCGCATTTTATACCCTATGCCGCATAACAGGTCATGTGACTTGTTTATAAAACTTTTCATTGGTTCATTTTACTTTTGGTTTCCTAATGATGGGAAGGCTTGATCATATGACCTAAAAACAACACTTTTCATTGGATGAAAACTTTTTTTTTTCCCAAACGATGAAAGCCCCACCTTGTTTCTGGATGTTTCAGACTGAAGCTGGCGTCAGCATGAGAGCACCACCATCTCGTAGCTCCGTCGTGGTCATTCCGCGAGCAATCATGGCAGCCGCTCCCCACCAGAAGCCTGCAGGAGTCGGGGCTCCCAAAACTTTTGATGAATTCTCAAGGCGGAGGGGACGCTTTCGAGAATGGGGTCCAAGACCTAGCAGACAAGCGTCCGATTTCCAAGGTGTCCCAGGGCCATTTCAGTGGACCAGGCCCAAAAAGGAAACAGCCTGCCGCCATTTTGAGAGTCCTGTGACAGCCGCCTATCGCTGCACCGCAAGAGTGGGCGCAACTCAGCTGAATTGCGGCTTTTGACACAGTGGACCAAAAACGGACGGAATGGCAACTGAAACGGTAAAGGGGCGCCCCACTACAACAGATGACACTCCACCTGGAGAGGCCCGTTCACGCCGCCTCCCCCGGGGCGCCCCACGCCGTTATTCGGAGCAGCATTGTAGGATACCAAAACCAGTGCGGCAACTTACTGGACATCACCTTGGTGCCATCGTTCTGCTGCCTTGGAACTATTCGCACAACAGTTTGCTACTGATGACCCACCCCCCGCGACTCCCCACGCCGTTATTTGCTGGGTGGCAACTTACTAGACATCACTTTCGTGTCATCTAGATTTCAACGCGTTCTGCTGCCTTGGAACTATTCGCACAACAGTTTGCTACTGATGACCCACCCCCCGCGACGCCCCACGCCGGAAATCTGGACGTTGTGCTGCGTTGGGACTATTCGCACAGCCGACCGCTACTTCGTTGTTTTTCCCTAAAAATGTTTATATGTTATTACTATTTTTGTTTTCTTGTATATATTTATAAATTATTAAAGTTTTATAATCTTACTACTTTGTCGGAGTGCTATATATTTTTAATGTGACACATAATTGTAAAAACTTTGATGTACAAAGAGTCATCCCTGGAATCTTCCGCTTCAGGCTCGGTCCCCTCCCCAATCACAATACAGGATGGTTTTCAGATAATAGCAACGCT